>NW_024605208.1:0-2500 GCF_018296145.1 Oncorhynchus tshawytscha | reverse complement strand
CCTGGACCCCCAACCCTCTAACCCTGGACCTGGACCTGGCCCCAACCCTAGGACCGGACCTGCCCAACCCCTAACCCTGGCCCTAACCCTAACCCTGGCCCTAACCCTAACCCTGACAGACTAACCTAACCTTAACCTTAAACCCATACCTAAACTTAACCTAACCTTAACCATTCCAAAACCATACCTAACCCTAACCCTACAGACAGACAGTCCTTTAACCCAACCAACGGGTTAATCTACAAGTGGGCGACCATGGGGCCTACAACTTTGGCCGGCCGCGCCCGTACCCTCCGACCAGCGCGTATATGATGTGGGTGCAACCCTCCCTTCCCCCTCCGGTTTCCACGTGTCAGAGATGGAAGTGGATCAACCGACTCAAAACTAGAAACCTAACCTAACCCCAACCCCAACCCTAACCCTAACCCTAACCTAACCCAGTAACCCCTAACCCTAACCCTAACCTCTAACCCTAACCCTAACCTAACCTAACCCCCTAACCCTAACCCTAACCCTGGTCCTAACCCTTTCTAACCCTAACCCTAACCCTAACCTAACCCCTAACCCTAACCCTAACCCTAACCCTAACTAACCCTAACCCTAACCCTAACCCTAACCCTAACCCTAACCCTAACCCTAACCTAAACCTAACCCTAACCCTAACCCTAACCCTAACCCAGTAACCCTAACCTAACCCTAACCCTAACCCTAACCCTAACCCTAACCCTCTAACCCTAACCCTAATAACCCTAACCCTAACCCTAACCTGTCTAACCCTAACCCTAACCCAGTAACCCTAACCCTAACCCTAACCCTAACCCTAACCCTCTAACCCTAACCCTCTAACCCTAACCCTAACCCCCCTAACCCTAACCCTACCCTAACCCTCTAACCCTAACCCTAACCCTAACCCTAACCCTAACCCTAACCCTAACCCTAACCCTAACCCTAACCCTAACCCTAAACCCTAACCCTAACCCTAACCCTAACCCTAACCCTAACCCTCTAACCCTAACCCTAACCCTAACCCTAACCCTAACCCTAACCCTAACCCTAACCCTAACCCTAACCCTAACCCTAGAGGACCAAAGACTGACGAACACTGAAGTGAATACATAGACAACATGGAGCTAAAAAAGAAGGATCCGAAAGAGAGTAAACTCCTTGGTTGCACTATGCTTTTCACTTCCGTTGACATAGCGGACCTGGACATCATGACCATACCACTCGACATGGACACATGGCAACCAACCGAGGACCGGACCTGCATAAGGTACGCAACTCAAGGGTTTTGCCTGATCCTAAGTCGAGTTGACAGACCTACCTAAACCTAACCTTAAAACACTATACCTTACCCTAACCCTAACCCTAACCTTAACCACTCTAAAAAACTATACCTAAACCTAAAACCTACTGACAGACAGTTTTTTAACCCAACCAACGGGTTAATCTACAAGTGGGCAACCATGGGGTCTACAACTTTGGCCGGCCGCGCCCGGACCCACCCGGACCCCCTATGTGTGGAGTGCACCCCTCCCTTCCCCCTCCGGTTTCCACGTGTCAGAGATGGAAGTGGATCAACCGACTCAAAACTAGACAACCTAACCCTAACCCTAACCCTAACCCTAACCCTAACCCTGTCAACCCTAATGGAAGTGGATCAACCGACTAAAACCTAACCCTAACCCTAACCCTAGACCCTAATCAACCTAACTCAAAACCCTAACCCTAACCCTAACCCTAACCCTAACCCTAACCCCCTAACCCTAACCCTAACCCTAACCCTAACCCTAACCCTAACCCTAACCCTAACCCTAACCCTAACCCTAACCCTAACCCTAACCCTAACCCTAACCCTAACCCTAACCCTAACCCCTAACCCTAACCCTAACCCTAACTAACCCTAACCCTAACCCCTAACCCTAACCCTAACCCTAACCCTAACCCCTAACCCTAACCCTAACCCTAACCCCCCCTAACCCTAACCCTAACCCTAACCCTAACCCTAACCCTCTAACCCTAACCCCTAACCCTCTAACCCTAACCCCTAACCCCCTAACCAACCCTAACCCTAACAACCCTACCCTAACTGGTCTGTCTAATATAACTAGACACTATATCTAACCCTGTCATAATATAATAAGACAGTAGACTAGCTGGTCTGTCCTAATATAATAGACACAGTAGATCTAGCTGGTCTGTCATAATATAATAGAGACAGTAGATCTAGCTGGTCTGTCATAATAGAGGCAGTAGATCTAGCTGGTCTGTCAAAATGTAATAGAGACAGTAGATCTAGCTGGTCTGTCATAATACAATAGCGACAGTAGATCTAGCTGGTTTGTCATTTTCTAATAGAGACAGTATATCTACCTGATCTGTCATAATATAATAGAGACAGTAGACTGGCTGGTCTGTCATAATATAATAGAGACAGTAGATCTACCTGTGTCAAAAAATATTGTATATTAGAGACAGTAGATCTAGCAGGTCTGTCATA
>NW_024605207.1:0-4291 GCF_018296145.1 Oncorhynchus tshawytscha | reverse complement strand
CATTACAAATCCTACAATGTGATTTTCTGGAAAAAAAATTCTAATTTTGTCTGTCATAGTTGAAGTGTACCTATGATGAAAATTACAGGCCTCTTTCATATTTTTAAGTGGGAGAACTTGCACAATTGGTGGCTGACTAAATACCTTTTTGCCCTACTGTATTTTAAAAGAAGACATTGAATATCCCTTTGAGCATGGTTAAGTTATTAATTATCTGTATCAATACACCCAGTCACCACAAAGATACACACGTCCTACCTAACTCAGTTGCAGGAAAGGAAGGAAATCTCTCAGGGATTTTACCATAATGCAAATGGTGACTTTAAAACAGTTAGAATTTAATGGCTGTGATAGGAGAAAACTGAGGATGAATCAACAACATTGTAGTTACTCCATAATACTAACCAAAATGACAGAGTGAAAAGAAGGAAACCTATACAGGATAAAAAATATTCCAAAACATGCATCCTGTTTGCAATAAGGCACTATAGTAAACTGCAAGAAATGTGGCAAAGAAATAAACTCCATGTCCTGAATACAAAGCGTTATGTTTGGGGCAAATCCAACACATCAGGGTACAACTCTTTATATTTTCAATCATGGTGGTGGCTGCATCATGTTATGGGTATGCTTGTAAGTTAGAGATACATTTAAAAAAAAAAATACAAATAAACAGAATAGAGCTAAGCACAGACAAAATCCTAGAGGAAAACCTGGTTCTGTCTGCTTTCCAACAGACACTTGGAGACAATTTCACCTTTCAGCAGGACGATAACCAAAAACACAAGGCCAAATATACACTGGAGTTGCTTACCAAGACAACATTGAATGTTCCTGAGTGGCCTAGTTAGAGTTTTGACTTAAATCGTCTCGAAAATGTGTGGCAAGACTTCAAAATGGCTGTCTAGTAATGATCAACAGCCAACTTGACAAAGCTTGAAGACTTTTTAAAAGAATAATGTGCAAATATTGTACAATCCAGGTGTGCAAAGCTCTCAGAGACTTATCCAGAAATACTCACAGCTGCAATCACTGCCAATGGTTGAATACTTATGTAATGAATATATATTAGTGTTTAAAAAATAATAATTCTATGACAATTAAATATATTTTAATCCAACTTTGTAACACAATGTGGAAAAAGTCAAGGGGTGTGAATACTTTCTGACGGCACTGTAATTGCCTGTATTGTCCTCTCAATGTCCAATGTTTCACCTGTTGACAGCAGCTCACCCTGATTAGAAGGGCAGCTCTCTAGATTTTCAACACCAACCACACCCCCAGTTACAAATTCAGATCTGTTGGAAAATATCACTGTTATTGTGTGATGTTGTCATTTGTGTCAGATCGTCGCAAATGATCATATCACACAACAAATGTGCAATGGAAAACTGCAATGGAAAAAAATCTCTGAGCATACTACTCATGAAAGAATGGAACATACAACAAAATATATATATAACCTATCACTTACTTCACAGGGTTTGGCCTATCAGCAACATTAGGACACAGTTATGAGATACTTATTCCTTGTCAAGCGAAATAAAGGACAATTGTCCTCATGAAAAATCACACCGCTGCTCTGTGACAATGGAAAAGACATTGTGCCAGTTGAGCTTGAAGCCCACAAAAGTAGCTCCCTATAAATCAAGCATGATATGTGATCCAAATGTTTATTATCTAACATCTGTTGAAATCCATTTGAAACCTTGATAGGTGTTATGAAATGATACTGTAGTTTATGAAATGTTGGAGAAATACTCAATTGGATCCAGTATATCAGGTTAAAAGTCTATTACACAAATGTATGTTACTTTTCATAAAAACACAGCCAAAGCAGCCAGGAGATTTTGACCTGAGGAGGCACTGTTTGATAGCCTGGTCCCAGATGTGTTTGTGCTGTCTTGTCAACCAACTCCCATGGTCATTGTCATGCCAAAGACGATAATAGTTGGCAACACAGCTCAAACAGATCTGGAACCAGGCTACTGTGTTGATACAATACAATGGTCCCTTTAGAAGTCTGATGTTGATTCGTATAAATCATAATAGAATTACTCGTAGTATAATCATGTCAGATTGAAGACGTCAGCAGCTGACAATGACCTCAGTTTGATTTGGGCTGAACATAACCGGGTGTCATCATCATATCAACATCATCTATGTTTGAGATATCGTAGTGAGGAAAGAAAAGGGTTTTGAAGGAGAGACTTCGTCACCAGGACATTTAATCCTTTTCACCTTTACAAACTCTCTGAGGAGACAGACACAGTAGCTTCCTGCCTGGCTCTCTCTCTCTGCACTCGGCTCCAAGGTACGTGGATAGTTTCCTGGCAACAGTGGCAAACGTCAGATGACAGTA
Organism: Oncorhynchus tshawytscha; assembly: GCF_018296145.1. Lineage (NCBI taxonomy): Eukaryota > Metazoa > Chordata > Actinopteri > Salmoniformes > Salmonidae > Oncorhynchus > Oncorhynchus tshawytscha. The sequence continues at coordinate 1,929 of NW_024605207.1, read as the reverse complement.
TGAGTAAGTGCATGTTACAGTCAATGGAGTAGTGGAGGGTAAACGCAAGTAAACAAAGTTTCCCCACCTTTTTTCTTTTGCCAAAAAGTTTACCTACCTTTGTAGGAAGCATCACTTTTTTCAACCCACAACCGGCGATCAGATTTTACCCACCTATTTTTTTTTTACCACTACATCACTTGTTACAGTAAGAGACAGTGCCAGAAAAGTGATTTCACTGTTGTGGTAAGAATTTCACTTTAATATATCTAAAGTAATATATTTAATATATCTTTATGTACATATTCTTTATCCCATTGCACTTGTGTCTATAAGGTAGTAGTTTTGGAATTGTTAGCTAGATTACTTGTTGGTTATTACTGCATTGTCGGAACTAGAAGTACAAGCATTTCGCTACACTCGCATTAACATCTGCTAACCATGTGTATGTGACAAATAAAATTTGATTTGATTTGCTGATTTTGATTTGATTTAATTTGACAGGAAAATGGATGCATATCTATCTCTGCGACCGGTGTGATGAGAGAACTCGGGCCGTGGAACAAGACTGTTCTATGTCTGATTGTTCGATTCTCAGCCAGGCCAATTTTTTCAAAGAAACACCATTTATTTCAACCTCTAGTCAAGCAAAATAAGTAGTGTTGTCAAGATGATCCAAAAAATTCAGGTAAATTGCGCCAGTCATGCAGATAAATTGGAATGTTCTATCCTCTAAAGTGAGAACAAGGTGTTGTTTCCCTAGCTGCTACCAATGATTCCTACTCAGAAATACTATAGCCTAACAGTAAATTAATAGATAACATTCACTGCAATTATAAACATGTCTCCAATATAAAACTGCATACACAGACCCACTGTGGACCTTTGTCAAATACATATCTGTGTGAAAAGGCACCCCAGGTCTGTTTTATCAACGAGCACAATTTATTCCAAACACTGGTGGTAACCAGATAATCCAAATAATTCAGGTAGTAAACAACACCCTCCTCACCCAGAAAATGTTATAGCGTGAACTGTCTGGATCTCATTGTTTCACTGTTTGCTATCGTGTAACAGATGTTAATCATACTTTTGTTCAAAGAAATCACCCCAGCCAGTGGTCGCAGTTGAGCATTATTATTATCTGTAGCTAAATAGGAAACAGCACGTTAGTTGTGCAGGGCTTAATGCCTTTTGTATTTGTATTCATTATGGATCCCCATTAACTGCTGCCAAAGCAGCAGCTACTCTTCCTGGGGTCCAGCAAAATTAAGGCAGTTTATACAATTTTAAAACATTACAATACATTCACAGATTTTACAACACACTGTGTGTCCTCAGGCCCCTACTTCACCACTACCACATATCTACAACACACTGTGTGCCCTCAGGCCCCTACTTCACCACTACCACATATCTACAACACACTGTGTGCCCTCAGGCCCCTACTTCACCACTACCACATATCTACAACACACTGTGTGCCCTCAGGCCCCTACTTCACCACTACCACATATCTACAACACACTGTGTGCCCTCAGTTTCCATATTTTCCATATTAAAATGTGTCCCAGTGCAACATGCCTACTGTAGATCTGCATACTTGGGCGTGGTTTACGGGCGCTCTTTGCAATTAGCACTTGTACCATCTTGTTCCACAGTCCCAGTTATCTCATCACACCGGTCCTAGCTGGAAAAAAAATCCCCAAAGACATGAACTAATTCTGTAGACATGATCTGTATTAAACTATAATGTAATAGTTTATTTTCAGTTTAAAGTGTCTTTTCATGATAGAGAAGTAACAACATTCATCTCTAAGATAAGGAATGTCTTGATATGACGTCCTCTTATTGTGTCTTTAAGAGTCTGTCTAAAGCACATTACCTCATCTGTTTCATCAATAGCCTTTATTAGGATATCACATGCATTGCGGTATCTTACCTAATAAT
>NW_024605206.1:0-4291 GCF_018296145.1 Oncorhynchus tshawytscha | reverse complement strand
TGTAACGGTTTTCTAGTGGTGATGAAGGAGAGTCGGACCAAACTGCAGCGTGTCGATTGCGATCCATGTTTAATACAACAAAGAAACACGAACTTACGAACTTACAAAAAAACAATAAACGAAACCGAAACAGCCTATCTGGTGCAAACTAACAGAGAGTACACATAGGACACTAAGGACAATCACCCACGACAAACTCAAAGAATATGGCTGCCTAAATATGGTTCCCAATCAGAGACAACGATAAGCATCTGCCTCTGATTGAGAACCACTCCAGACAGCCATAGACTTTGCTAGACAACCCACTAAGCTACAATCCCAATACCACCACCAAAACCCCAAGACAAACACACCACAATTACAAAAACCCCCATGCCACACCCTGGCCTGACCAAATACATAAAGATGAACACAAAATACTTTGACCAGGGCGTGACAGAACCCCCCCCCTAAGGTGCGGACTCCCGAACGCACCTCAAAACAATAGGGAGGGTCCGGGTGGGCGTCTGTCCATGGTGGCGGCTCGGGCGCGGGGACGTGGACCCCACTCATTTAATGTCTTAGTCCCCTCTCCCTTCGTCCCTGGATAGTCCACCCTCGCCGCCGACCATGGCCTAGTAGTCCTCACCCAGAACCCCACTGGACTGAGGAGCAGATCGGGACTGAAGGACAGCTCGGGACTGAGGCAGCTCGGGACTGAGGGGAAGCTCGGGAGTGAGAGAAAGCTCAGGAGTGAGAGGAAGCTCAGGAGTGAGAGGAAGCTCAGGAGTGAGAGGAAGCTCAGGAGTGAGAGGAAGCTCAGGCAGGTTGATGGATCTACCAGATCCTGGCTGGCTGGTGGTTCCGGCAGATCCTGGCTGACTGGCACTTCTGGCGGATCCTGGCTGACTGGTGGGTCCTGGGAGACTGGCGGATCCTGGCTGACTGGCGGATCCTGGCTGACTGGCGGATCCTGGCAGACTGGCGGATCCTGGCAGACTGGCGGATCCTGGCAGACTGGCGGATCCTGGCAGACTGGCGGATCCTGGCAGACTGGCGGATCTAACTGATCCTGGCAGACTGGCGGATCCTGGCAGACTGGCAGATCCTGGCCGACTGGCAGATCCTGGCCGACTGGCAGATCCTGGCCGACTGGCAGATCCTGGCTGACTGGCAGATCCTGGCCGACTGGCAGATCCTGGCCGACTGGCAGTATCCTGGCGATCCTGGCAGATCTCTGGCGGATCCTGGCAGACTGGCGGATCCTGGCAGACTAGCGGATCCTGGCTGACTGGCGGATCCTGGTTGACTGGCACTTCTGGCGGATCCTGAAAGACTGGCGGATCCTGGCTGACTGGCGGATCATGGACTGGCGGATCCTGGCTGACTGGCGGATCCTGGCTGACTGGCGGATCCTGGCTGACTGGCGGATCCTGGCAGACTGGCGGATCCTGGCTGAATGGCGGATCTAACTGATCCTGGCAGACTGGCGGATCCTGGCTGACTGGCGGATCCTGGCCGACTGGCAGTTCTGGCAGATCCCGGCTGACTGGCGGATCTGGAAGAGTCTGGTTGACTGGCAGATCTGGAAGAGTCTGGTTGACTGGCAGATCTGGAAGAGTCTGGTTGACTGGCAGATCTGGAAGGGTCTGGTTGACTGGCAGATCTGGAAGAGTCTGGTTGACTGGCAGATCTGGAAGAGTCTGGTTGACTGGCAGATCTGGAAGAGTCTGGTTGACTGGCAGATCTGGAAGAGTCTGGCTGACTGGCAGATCTGGAAGAGTCTGGCAGACTGGCGATGCTGGGCAGACGGGCGGCGCGGCGGCGCCGGGGCAGACTGGCGGCGCCGGGCAGACTGGCGACGCTGGGCAGACTGGCGACGCTGGGCAGACTGGCGGTGCTGGGCAGACTGACGACGCTGGGCAGACTGACGACGCTGGGCAGACTGGCGGTGCTGGGCAGACTGGCGATGCTGGGCAGACTGGCGATGCTGGGCAGACTGGCGATGCTGGGCAGACTGGCGATGCTGGGCAGACTGATGGCGCTGGGCAGACTGGCGATGCTGGGCAGACTGGGGGGCACTGGCGGCGCTGGGCAGACTGGCGGCACTAGCTGCTCCATATAGGCTGACAGCTCTGGCGGCTTCTTACAGACTGACCGCTCTGGCGGCTCCGTGCTGACTGGCAGCTCCTTGCAGACTGGCAGCTCCTTGCAGACTGGCAGCTCCTTACAGACTGACAGCTCCGTGCAGACTGACAGCTCCGTGCAGACTGACAGCTCCGTGCAGACTGGCTGCTCCATGCAGACTGGCTGCTCCATGCAGACTGACAGCTCTGGCTGCTTCATGCAGACTGACAGCTCTGGCTGCTCCATGTAGACTGGCTGCTTCATGCAGACTGGCAGCTCGGGCTGCTTCATGTAGACTGACAGCTCTGGCTGCTCCATGCGGACTGACAGCTCTGGCTGCTCCATGTAGACTGACTGCTTCATGCAGACTGGCAGCTCGGGCTGCTTCATGTAGACTGACAGCTCTGGCTCCTCCATGCAGACTGACAGCTCTGACTGCTCCATGCAGACTGACAGCTCTGGCTGCTTCATGCAGACTGGCAGCTCTGGCTGCTCTATGTAGACTGGCTGCTTCATGCAGACTGGCAGCTCGGGCTGCTTCATGTAGACTGACAGCTCTGGCTGCTCCATGCGGACTGACAGCTCTGGCTGCTCCATGCAGACTGACAGCTCTGGCTGCTCCATGCGGACTGACAGCTCTGGCTGCTCCATGCGGACTGACAGCTCTGGCTGCTCCATGTAGACTGGCTGCTTCCTGCAGACTGGCAGCTCGGGCTGCTTCATGTAGACTGACAGCTCTGGCTGCTCCATGTAGACTGGCTGCTTCATGCAGACTGGCAGCTCGGGCTGCTTCATGTAGACTGACAGCTCTGGCTGCTCCATGCAGACTGACAGCTCTGACTGCTCCATGCAGACTGACAGCTCTGACTGCTCCATGCAGACTGACAGCTCTGACTGCTCCATGCAGACTGACAGCTCTGGCTGCTCTAAACAGGCGGAAGACTCCGGCAGCGCTGGAGATGAGGAAAACTCTAACAGCGCTAGATAGGCGTGAGACTCCGGCAGCGCAGGAGAGGAGAAAGGCTCTGGCTGCGCTAAACAGGCGGGAGGCTCCGGCAGCGCTGTAGAGGAGGAAGGCTCTGGCTGCGCTGAACAGGCGGGAGGCTCCGGCAGCGCTGTAGAGGAGAAAGGCTCTGGCTGCGCTGAACAGGCGGGAGGCTCCGGCAGCGCTGTAGAGGAGGAAGGCTCTGGCTGCGTTAAACAGGCGGGAGACTCCAGCAGCGCAGGAGAGGAGAAAAGCGCTGGCTGCGCTGAACAGGCGAGAGACTCCGGCCGCGCAGGAGAGGAGAAAGGCTCTGGCTGCGCTGAACAGGCGGAAGACTCCAGCAGCGCTGTAGAGGAGAAAGGCTCCGGCAGCGCTGAACAGGTGGGACGCACTGTAGGCCTGATGCGTGGTGCTGGCACTGGTATGCCGTGCATGCTATGCCAAGCCCACACCTTTCTTTCTACTCTGTCCAATACATCCTCCACACTCTCAGACTCAGCACTCTGCTTCGCCGACAGCTCCAATTCCATCCATGGCTCTGCCCAGGGTCCTTGTCCGTCAAGGATCTCCTCCCAAGTCCATTTATCCAAAGAGTGCAGCCTCTCCCAATGCTGCTGCTGCCTCTGTTGCTTCTCCTGCTGCTGCCTTTGCTCCTGCTGCTGCCTTTGCTGCTGCTGCTGTTGCTCCTGCTGCACCTGTCGCTTCTCCTGCTGCTGCTGTTGCTGCTGCCTCTGTTTACCACGCCGCTTGGTCCTTGGTTGGTGGGTGATTCTGTAACGGTTTTCTAGTGGTGATGAAGGAGAGTCGGACCAAACTGCAGCGTGTCGATTGCGATCCATGTTTAATACAACAAAGAAACACGAACTTACAAAAAACAATAAACAAAACCGAAACAGCCTATCTGGTGCAAACTAACAGAGAGTACACATAGGACACTAAGGACAATCACCCACGACAAACTCAAAGAATATGGCTGCCTAAATATGGTTCCCAATCAGAGACAACGATAAGCATCTGCCTCTGATTGAGAACCACTCCAGACAGCCATAGACTTTGCTAGACAACCCACTAAGCTACAATCCCAATACCACCACCAAAACCCCAAGACAAACACACCACAATTACAAAAACCCCATGCCACACCCTGGCCTGACCAAATACATAAAGATGAACACAAAATACTTTGACCAGGGCGTGACA
>NW_024605205.1:0-4288 GCF_018296145.1 Oncorhynchus tshawytscha | reverse complement strand
ATTTACATCGCCTCCTGATGATTTTTATAGCTTATTAACGTGTAGTAATACCTAAAGTTGCATTAGAAAGGTATTTCGAAGTGTTTTGTGAAAGTTTATCGTCGACTTTTTAACTTTTAAAAAATGACGTTACGTTATGAAACGCTATTTTTCCCGTTTATCACACAGTCTTCATAGATCGATATCTAGGCTATATATGGACCGATTTTGTCACGCCCTGGTCAAAGTATTTTGTGTTTATCTTTATGTATTTGGTCAGGCCAGGGTGTGGCATGGGGTTTTGTAATTGTGGTGTGTTTGTCTTGGGGTTTTGGTGGTGGTATTGGGATTGTAGCTTAGTGGGTTGTCTAGCAAGGTCTATGGTTGTCTGGAGTGGTTCTCAATCAGAGGCAGGTGCTTATCGTTGTCTCTGATTGGGAACCATATTTAGGCAGCCATATTCTTTGAGTTTGTCGTGGGTGATTGTCCTTAGTGTCCTATGTGTACTCGTTGTTAGTTTGCACCAGATAGGCTGTTTCGGTTTCGTTTATTGTTTTTTTGTAAGTTCGTGTTTCTTTGTCATATTAAACATGGATCGCAATCGACACGCTGCAGTTTGGTCCGACTCTCCTTCATCACCACTAGAAAACCGTTACAGAATCACCCACCACCAACGGACCAAGCGGCGTGTCAACAGGCAGGAGCAGCCGAAAAGGAGATGCTCACCAAGGATTTCTGGTCATGGGAGGAGATCTTCGACGGGAGAGGACCCTGGGCTAAACCAGGGGAGTGTAGCCGCCCAAAGGAGCAACAGGAGAAGAGGCAACAGAGGCAGCAGCAGCAGGAGCAGCAGCAGCTACAGTGGGAGAGGTTGCACCACCTGGAGTTATGGACATGGGAGGAGGAATTGGACGGTAAAGGACCCTGGAATGAGCCTGAGATTATTGTCGCCCCAAAGCCGAGCTGGAGGCAGCAAAAGCAGAGAGGCGGCATTATGAGGAGCTAGCACGGCAGAGCGGATGGAAGCCCGAGAGTCAGCCCCAAAATTTCTTGGGGGGCTTACAGGGAGTATGGCTATGCCAGGTAGGAGACCTGCGCAAACTCCCTGTGCTTACCGGGGGCTGGAGAGACCGGGCAGGCACCGTGTTATGCTGTGGAGCGCACGGTGTCTCCAGTGCGGGTGCACAGCCCGGTTCGGTATATTCCAGCTCCTCGTATCGGCCGGGCTAGAGTGGGCATCGAGCCAGGTAAGGTTGGGCAGGCTCGGTGCTCAAGAGCTCCAGTGCGCCTGCACGGTCCGGTCTATCCAGTACCACCTCCACACCCCAGCCCTCCGGTAGCAGCTCCCGCACCAGGCTTCCTGTGCGTGTCCTCGATCCAGTACCACCAGTTCCAGCACCACGCACCAGGCCTTCAGTGTGCCTCGCCTGTTCAGCGCAGCCAGCGCTTTTCTCCTCTCCTGCGCTGCTGGAGTCTCCCGCCTGTTTAACGCAGCCAGAGCCTTCCTCCTCTACAGCGCTGCCGGAGCCTCCCGCCTGTTCAGCGCAGCCAGAGCCTTTCTCCTCTACAGCGCTGCCGGAGCCTCCCGCCTGTTCAGCGCAGCCAGAGCCTTCCTCCTCTACAGCGCTGCCGGAGCCTCCCGCCTGTTTAGCGCAGCCAGAGCCTTTCTCCTCTCCTGCGCTGCCGGAGTCTCACGCCTATCTAGCGCTGTTAGAGCTTTCCTCATCTCCAGCGCTGCCGGAGTCTTCCGCCTGTTTAGCGCAGCCAGAGCCTTCCTCCGACACAGCGCTGCAGGAGTCTCCCGCCTGTTCAGCGCAGCCAGAGCTGCCAGTCTGCATGAAGCAGCCAGAGCTGTCAGTCTGCATGGGGCAGTCAGAGCTGTCAGTCTGCATGGAGCAGTCAGAGCTGTCAGTCTGCATGGAGCAGCCAGAGCTGTCAGTCTGCATGGAGCAGCCAGAGCTGTCAGTCTACATGAAGCAGCCCGAGCTGCCAGTCTGCATGAAGCAGCCAGTCTACATGGAGCAGCCAGAGCTGTCAGTCTACATGAAGCAGCCCGAGCTGCCAGTCGGCAGGAAGCAGCCAGTCTACATGGAGCAGCCAGAGCTGTCAGTCCGCATGGAGCAGCCAGAGCTGTCAGTCCGCATGGAGCAGCCAGAGCTGTCAGTCTGCATGGAGCAGCCAGAGCTGTCAGTCCGCATGGAGCAGCCAGAGCTGTCAGTCTACATGAAGCAGCCCGAGCTGCCAGTCTGCATGAAGCAGCCAGTCTACATAGAGCAGCCAGAGCTGCCAGTCTGCATGAAGCAGCCAGAGCTGTCAGTCTGCATGGAGCAGTCAGAGCTGTCAGTCTGCATGGAGGAGCCAGAGCTGTCAGTCTACATGAAGCAGCCCGAGCTGCCAGTCTGCATGAAGCAGTCAGTCTACATGGAGCAGCCAGAGCTGTCAGTCCGCATGGAGCAGCCAGAGCTGTCAGTCTACATGAAGCAGCCCGAGCTGCCAGTCTGCATGAAGCAGCCAGTCTACATGGAGCAGCCAGAGCTGTCAGTCTGCATGAAGCAGCCAGAGCTGTCAGTCTGCATGGAGCAGCCAGTCTGCACCAGGCACGCTGTCAGTCTGCACGGAGCTGTCAGTCTGCACGGAGCTGTCAGTCTGTAAGGAGCTGCCAGTCTGCAAGGAGCTGCCAGTCAGCACGGAGCCGCCAGAGCGGTCAGTCTGTAAGAAGCCGCCAGAGCTGTCAGCCTATATGGAGCAGCTAGTGCCGCCAGTCTGCCCAGCGCCGCCAGTGCCCCCAGTCTGCCCAGCATCGCCAGTCTGCCCAGCGCCATCAGTCTGCCCAGCATCGCCAGTCTGCCCAGCATCGCCAGTCTGCCCAGCATCGCCAGTCTGCCCAGCATCGCCAGTCTGCCCAGCACCGCCAGTCTGCCCAGCGTCGTCAGTCTGCCCAGCGTCGTCAGTCTGCCCAGCACCGCCAGTCTGCCCAGCGTCGCCAGTCTGCCCAGCGTCGCCAGTCTGCCCGGCGCCGCCAGTCTGCCCGGCGCCGCCAGTCTGCCCGGCGCCGCCGGTCTGCCCAGCATCGCCAGTCTGCCAGACTCTTCCAGATCTGCCAGTCAGCCAGACTCTTCCAGATCTGCCAGTCAACCAGACTCTTCCAGATCTGCCAGTCAACCAGACTCTTCCAGATCTGCCAGTCAACCAGACTCTTCCAGATCTGCCAGTCAACCAGACTCTTCCAGATCTGCCAGTCAACCAGACTCTTCCAGATCTGCCAGTCAGCCAGGATCTGCCAGTCAGCCAGGATCTGCTGAAACCACCAGCCAGCCAGGAGCTGGTAGATCTATCTACCTGCCTGAGCTTCCTCTCACTCCTGAGCTTCCTCTCACTCCTGAGCTTCCTCTCACTCCTGAGCTTCCTCTCACTCCTGAGCTTCCTCTCACTCCTGAGCTTTCTCTCACTCCTGAGCTTTCTCTCACTCCTGAGCTTTCTCTCACTCCTGAGCTTTCACTCCTGAGCTTTCTCTCACTCCCGAGCTTCCCTCAGTCCCGAGCTGCCTCGGTCCCGAGCTGTCCTTCAGTCCCGATCTGTTCCTCAGTCCAGTGGGGTTCTGGGTGAGGACTACTAGGCCATGGTCGGCGGCGAGGGTGGACTATCCAGGGACGAAGGGAGAGGGGACTAAGACATTAAAGGAGTGGGGTCCACGTCCCGCGCCGGAGCCGCCACCATGGACAGACGCCCACCCGGACCCTCCCTATTGTTTTGAGGTGCGTTCGGGAGTCCGCACCTTAGGGGGGTTCTGTCACGCCCTGGTCAAAGTATTTTGTGTTTATCTTTATGTATTTGGTCAGGCCAGGTGTGGCATGGGGTTTTTTGTAATTGTGGTGTGTTTGTCTTGGGGTTTTGGTGGTGGTATTGGGATTGTAGCTTAGTGGGTTGTCTAGCAAGGTCTATGGCTGTCTGGAGTGGTTCTCAATCAGAGGCAGGTGCTTATCGTTGTCTCTGATTGGGAACCATATTTAGGCAGCCATATTCTTTGAGTTTGTCGTGGGTGATTGTCCTTAGTGTCCTATGTGTACTCGTTGTTAGTTTGCACCAGATAGGCTGTTTCGGTTTCGTTTATTGTTTTTTTTGTAAGTTCGTGTTTCTTTGTCATATTAAACATGGATCGCAATCGACACGCTGCAGTTTGGTCCGACTCTCCTTCATCACCACTAGAAAACCGTTACAGATTTAATCCAAAAAAGACCCAGTATTGATTATGGGACATCAAGGAGTGCCAAGAAAGAAGATGGTCAAAGGTAATGAATGTTTTATATTT
>NW_024605204.1:0-4288 GCF_018296145.1 Oncorhynchus tshawytscha | reverse complement strand
CAGACACATGAAATGGCAACAGTTTGTACATTCAGACACATGAAATGGCAACAGTTTGTACATTCAGACACATGAAATGGCAACAGTTTGTACATTCAGACACATGAAATGGCAACAGTTTGTACATTCAGACACATGAAATGGCAACAGTTTGTACATTCAGACACATGAAATGGCAACAGTTTGTACATTCAGACACATGAAATGGCAACAGTTTGTACATTCAGACACATGAAATGGCAACAGTTTGTACATTCAGACACATGAAATGGCAACAGTTTGTACATTCAGACACATGAAATGGCAACAGTTTGTACATTCAGACACATGAAATGGCAACAGTTTGTACATTTTGTACATTCAGACACATGAAATGGCAACAGTTTGTACATTCAGACACATGAAATGGCAACAGTTTGTACATTCAGACACATGAAATGGCAACAGTTTGTACATTCAGACACATGAAATGGCAACAGTTTGTACATTCAGACACATGAAATGGCAACAGTTTGTACATTCAGACACATGAAATGGCAACAGTTTGTACATTCAGACACATGAAATGGCAACAGTTTGTACATTCAGACACATGAAATGGCAACAGTTTGTACATTCAGACACATGAAATGGCAACAGTTTGTACATTCAGACACATGAAATGGCAACAGTTTGTACATTCAGACACATGAAATGGCAACAGTTTGTACATTCAGACACATGAAATGGCAACAGTTTGTACATTCAGACACATGAAATGGCAACAGTTTGTCCATTCAGACACATGAAATGGCAACAGTTTGTACATTCAGACACATGAAATGGCAACAGTTTGTACATTCAGACACATGAAATGGCAACAGTTTGTACATTCAGACACATGAAATGGCAACAGTTTGTACATTCAGACACATGAAATGGCAACAGTTTGTACATTCAGACACATGAAATGGCAACAGTTTGTACATTCAGACACATGAAATGGCAACAGTTTGTACATTCAGACACATGAAATGGCAACAGTTTGTACATTCAGACACATGAAATGGCAACAGTTTGTACATTCAGACACATGAAATGGCAACAGTTTGTACATTCAGACACATGAAATGGCAACAGTTTGTACATTCAGACACATGAAATGGCAACAGTTTGTACATTCAGACACATGAAATGGCAACAGTTTGTACATTCAGACACATGAAATGGCAACAGTTTGTACATTCAGACACATGAAATGGCAACAGTTTGTACATTCAGACACATGAAATGGCAACAGTTTGTACATTCAGACACATGAAATGGCAACAGTTTGTACATTCAGACACACATGAAATGGCAACAGTTTGTACATTCAGACACATGAAATGGCAACAGTTTGTACATTCAGACACATGAAATGGCAACAGTTTGTACATTCAGACACATGAAATGGCAACAGTTTGTACATTCAGACACATGAAATGGCAACAGTTTGTACATTCAGACACATGAAATGGCAACAGTTTGTACATTCAGACACATGAAATGGCAACAGTTTGTACATTCAGACACATGAAATGGCAACAGTTTGTACATTCAGACACATGAAATGGCAACAGTTTGTACATTCAGACACATGAAATGGCAACAGTTTGTACATTCAGACACATGAAATGGCAACAGTTTGTACATTCAGACACATGAAATGGCAACAGTTTGTACATTCAGACAGATGAAATGTAGTTTGTACATTCATGAAATGGCAACAGTTTGTACATTCAGACATGAAATGGCAACAGTTTGTACATTCAGACACATGAAATGGCAACAGTTTGTACATTCAGACACATGAAATGGCAACAGTTTGTACATTCAGACACATGAAATTGTTTGTCCATTCAGACACATGAAATGGCAACAGTTTGTACATTCAGACACATGAAATGGCAACAGTTTGTACATTCAGACACATGAAATGGCAACAGTTTGTACATTCAGACACATGAAATGGCAACAGTTTGTACATTCAGACACATGAAATGGCAACAGTTTGTACATTCAGACACATGAAATGGCAACAGTTTGTACATTCAGACACATGAAATGGCAACAGTTTGTACATTCAGACACATGAAATGGCAACAGTTTGTACATTCAGACACATGAAATGGCAACAGTTTGTACATTCAGACACATGAAATGGCAACAGTTTGTACATTCAGACACATGAAATGGCAACAGTTTGTACATTCAGACACATGAAATGGCAACAGTTTGTCCATTCAGACACATGAAATGGCAACAGTTTGACACATGAAATGGCATTTGTACATTCAGACACATGAAATGGCAACAGTTTGTACATTCAGACACATGAAATGGCAACAGTTTGTACATTCAGACACATGAAATGGCAACAGTTTGTACATTCAGACACATGAAATGGCAACAGTTTGTACATTCAGACACATGAAATGGCAATTCAGACACATTGGCAACAGTTTGTACATTCAGACACATGAAATGGCAACAGTTTGTACATTCAGACACATGAAATGGCAACAGTTTGTACATTCAGACACATGAAATGGCAACAGTTTGTACATTCAGACACATGAAATGGCAACAGTTTGTACATTCAGACACATGAAATGGCAACAGTTTGTACATTCAGACAACATGAAATGGCAACAGTTTGTACATTCAGACACATGAAATGGCAACAGTTTGTACATTCAGACACATGAAATGGCAACAGTTTGTACATTCAGACACATGAAATGGCAACAGTTTGTACATTCAGACACATGAAATGGCAACAGTTTGTACATTCAGACACATGAAATGGCAACAGTTTGTACATTCAGACACATGAAATGGCAACAGTTTGTACATTCAGACACATGAAATGGCAACAGTTTGTACATTCAGACACATGAAATGGCAACAGTTTGTACATTCAGACACAACAGTTTGTACATTCAGACACATGAAATGGCAACAGTTTGTACATTCAGACACATGAAATGGCAACAGTTTGTACATTCAGACACATGAAATGGCAACAGTTTGTACATTCAGACACATGAAATGGCAACAGTTTGTACATTCAGACACATGAAATGGCAACAGTTTGTACATTCAGACACATGAAATGGCAACAGTTTGTCCATTCAGACACATGAAATGGCAACAGTTTGTACATTCAGACACATGAAATGGCAACAGTTTGTACATTCAGACACATGAAATGGCAACAGTTTGTACATTCAGACACATGAAATGGCAACAGTTTGTACATTCAGACACATGAAATGGCAACAGTTTGTACATTCAGACACATGAAATGGCAACAGTTTGTACATTCAGACACATGAAATGGCAACAGTTTGTACATTCAGACACATGAAATGGCAACAGTTTGTACATTCAGACATGAAATGGCAACAGTTTGTACATTCAGACACATGAAATGGCAACAGTTTGTACATTCAGACACATGAAATGGCAACAGTTTGTACATTCAGACACATGAAATGGCAACAGTTTGTACATTCAGACACATGAAATGGCAACAGTTTGTACATTCAGACACATGAAATGGCAACAGTTTGTACATTCAGACACATGAAATGGCAACAGTTTGTACATTCAGACACATGAAATGGCAACAGTTTGTACATTCAGACACATGAAATGGCAACAGTTTGTACATTCAGACACATGAAATGGCAACAGTTTGTACATTCAGACAGATGAAATGGCAACAGTTTGTACATTCAGACACATGAAATGGCAACAGTTTGTACATTCAGACACATGAAATGGCAACAGTTTGTACATTCAGACAGATGAAATGGCAACAGTTTGTACATTCAGACACATGAAATGGCAACAGTTTGTACATTCAGACACATGAAATGGCAACAGTTTGTCCATTCAGTTTGTACATTCAGACACATGAAATGGCAACAGTTTGTACATTCAGACACATGAAATGGCAACAGTTTGTACATTCAGACACATGAAATGGCAACAGTTTGTACATTCAGACACATGAAATGGCAACAGTTTGTACATTCAGACACATGAAATGGCAACAGTTTGTCCATTCAGACACATGAAATGGCAACAGTTTGTACATTCAGACACAACAGTTTGAAATGAAATGGCAACAGTTTGTACATTCAGACACATGAAATGGCAACAGTTTGTACATTCAGACACATGAAATGGCAACAGTTTGTACATTCAGACACATGAAATGGCAACAGTTTGTACATTCAGACACATGAAATGGCAACAG
>NW_024605203.1:0-4287 GCF_018296145.1 Oncorhynchus tshawytscha | reverse complement strand
AGATCTAAATGGTATGTCATAATATATTAGAGACAGTAGATCTAGCTGGTCTGTCATAATATAATAGAGACAGTAGATATAGCTGGTCTGTCATAATATATTCGAGACACAGAGACAGTAGATCTAGCTGGTCTGTCATAGTAGATCCAGCAGTTCTGTCATAATATAATACAGACAGTAGATCTAGCTTGTCTGTCATATTATAATAGAGACAGTAGATCTAGCTGGTCTGTCATATTATAATAGAGACAGTAGATCTAGCTGGGCTGTCATAATATATTAGAGACATAGAGACAGTAGATCTAGCTGGTCTGTCATATTATAATAGAGACAGTAGATCTAGCTGGTCTGTCATGTTATAATAGAGACAGTAGATCTGGCTGGTCTGTCATATTATAATAGAGACAGTAGATCTAGCTGGTCTGTCATGTTATAATTGAGACAGTAGATCTAGCTGGGCTGTCATAATATATTAGAGACACAGAGAGAGTAGATCTAGCTGGTCTGTCATAGTAGATCCAGCAGGTCTGTCATAATATAATAGAGACAGTAGATCTAGCTGGTCTGTCATAATATAATAGAGACAGTAGATCCACCTGGTCTGTCATAATATAATAGAGACAGTAGATCCAGCTGGTCTGTCATATTATAATAGAGACAGTAGATCTAGCTGGTCTGTCATAATATAATAGAGACAGTAGATCAGTGGTCTGTCAGATCTAGCTGGTCTGTCATAATATAATAGAGAAAGTAGATCTAGCTGGTCTGTCATATTATAATAGAGACAGTAGATCTAGCTGGTCCATCATAATATAATAGAGACAGTGTTTCTAGCTTCTCTGTCATAATATAATAGAGACATTATATCTAGCTGGTCTATCATAATACAATAGAGACAGTAGATCTAGCTGGTCTGTCATAATATAATAGAGAGAGTAGAACTAGCTTGTCTGTCATAATACAATAGAGACAGTAGATCTAGCTGGTCTGTCATATTATAATTGAGACAGTAGATCTAGCTGGTATGTCATAATATAATAGAGACAGTAAATCTAGCTGGTCTGTCATAATATAATAGAGACAGTAGATCTAGCTGGTCTGTCATAATATAATAGAGACAGTAGATCTAGCTGGTCTGTCATAATATAATAGAGATTGTAGATCTAGCTGGTCTGTCATAATATAATAGAGACAGTATATCTAGCTGGTCTGTCATAATATAATAGAGACAGTAGATCTAGCTTGTCTGTCATAATAAAATAGAGACAGTAGATCTAGCTGGTCTGTCATATTATAATAGAGACATAGAGACAGTAGATCTAGCTGGTATGTCATAATATAATAGAGACAGTAGATCTAGCTGGTCTGTCATAATATAATAGAGACAGTAGATCTATCTGGTCTGTCATATTATAATAGATACAGTAGATCTAGCTGGTCTGTCATAATACAACAGAGACAGTAGATCTAGCTGGGCTGTCATAATATATTAGAGACACAGAGACAGTAGATCTACCTGGTCTGTCATAATATAACAGAGACAGTAGATCTAGCTGGTCTGTCATAATATAGTAGAGACAGTAGATCCATCTGGTCTGTCATAATATAATAGAGACAGTAGATCTAGCTGGTCTGTCATAATATAATAGAGACAGTAGATCTAGCTGGTCTGTCATAATATAATAGAGACAGTAGATCTAGCTGGTCTGTCATAATATAATAGAGACAGTGTTTCTAGCTGCTCTGTCATAATATAATAGAGACATTATAGATCTAGCTGGTCTATCATAATATAATAGAGACAGTAGATCTAGCTGGTCTGTCATAATATAATAGAGACAGTAGATCTAGCTGGTCTGTCATAATATAATAGAGACAGTAGATCTATATATATAGAGACAGTAGATCTAGCTGGTCTGTCATAATATAATAGAGACAGTAGATCTAGCTGGTCTGTCATAATATAATAGAGACAGTAGATCTAGCTGGTCTGTCATAATATAATAGAGACAGTAGATCTAGCTGGTCTGTCATATTATAATAGAGACAGTAGATCTAGCTGGTCTGTCATATTATAATAGAGACAGTAGATCTAGCTGGTCTGTCATATTATAATAGAGACAGTAGATCTAGCTGGTCTGTCATATTATAATAGAGACAGTATATTATAATAGAGACAGTAGATCTAGCTGGTCTGTCATATTATAATAGAGACAGTAGATCTAGCTGGTCTGTCATATTATAATAGAGACAGTAGATCTAGCTGGTCTGTCATATTATAATAGAGACAGTAGATCTAGCTGGTCTGTCATAATATAATAGAGACTAGATCTAGCTGGTCTGTCATAATATAATAGAGACAGTAGATCTAGCTGGTCTGTCATATTAGATGGTCTGTCATTTTATAATAGAGACTAGCTGGTCTGTCATATTATAATAGAGACAGTAGATCTAGCTGGTCTGTCATATTATAATAGAGACAGTAGATCTAGCTGGTCTGTCATATTATAATAGATACAGTAGATCTAGCTGGTCTGTCATAATATAATAGAGACAGTAGATCCATCTGGTCTGTCATAATATAATAGAGACAGTAGATCTAGCTGGTCTGTCATAATATAATAGAGACAGTAGATCTAGATGGTCTGTCATATTATTATAGAGACAGTAGATCTAGCTGGTCTGTCATAATATAATAAGAACAGTAGATCTAAATGGTATGTCATAATATATTAGAGACAGTAGATCTAGCTGGTCTGTCATAATATAATAGAGACAGTAGATATAGCTGGTCTGTCATAATATATTCGAGACACAGAGACAGTAGATCTAGCTGGTCTGTCATAGTAGATCCAGCAGTTCTGTCATAATATAATACAGACAGTAGATCTAGCTTGTCTGTCATATTATAATAGAGACAGTAGATCTAGCTGGTCTGTCATATTATAATAGAGACAGTAGATCTAGCTGGTCTGTCATAATATATTAGAGACATAGAGACAGTAGATCTAGCTGGTCTGTCATATTATAATAGAGACAGTAGATCTAGCTGGTCTGTCATGTTATAATAATAGAGACAGTAGATCTGGCTGGTCTGTCATATTATAATAGAGACAGTAGATCTAGCTGGTCTGTCATGTTATAATTGAGACAGTAGATCTAGCTGGGCTGTCATAATATATTAGAGACACAGAGAGAGTAGATCTAGCTGGTCTGTCATAGTAGATCCAGCAGGTCTGTCATAATATAATAGAGACAGTAGATCTAGCTGGTCTGTCATAATATAATAGAGACAGTAGATCCACCTGGTCTGTCATAATATAATAGAGACAGTAGATCCAGCTGGTCTGTCATATTATAATAGAGACAGTAGATCTAGCTGGTCTGTCATAATATAATAGAGACAGTAGATCTAGCTGGTCTGTCATAATATAATAGAGAAAGTAGATCTAGCTGGTCTGTCATATTATAATAGAGACAGTAGATCTAGCTGGTCCATCATAATATAATAGAGACAGTGTTTCTAGCTTCTCTGTCATAATATAATAGAGACATTATATCTAGCTGGTCTATCATAATACAATAGAGACAGTAGATCTAGCTGGTCTGTCATAATATAATAGAGAGAGTAGAACTAGCTTGTCTGTCATAATACAATAGAGACAGTAGATCTAGCTGGTCTGTCATATTATAATTGAGACAGTAGATCTAGCTGGTATGTCATAATATAATAGAGACAGTAAATCTAGCTGGTCTGTCATAATATAATAGAGACAGTAGATCTAGCTGGTCTGTCATAATATAATAGAGACAGTAGATCTAGCTGGTCTGTCATAATATAATAGAGATTGTAGATCTAGCTGGTCTGTCATAATATAATAGAGACAGTATATCTAGCTGGTCTGTCATAATATAATAGAGACAGTAGATCTAGCTTGTCTGTCATAATAAAATAGAGACAGTAGATCTAGCTGGTCTGTCATATTATAATAGAGACATAGAGACAGTAGATCTAGCTGGTATGTCATAATATAATAGAGACAGTAGATCTAGCTGGTCTCTCATAATATAATAGAGACAGTAGATCTATCTGGTCTGTCATATTATAATAGATACAGTAGATCTAGCTGGTCTGTCATAATACAACAGAGACAGTAGATCTAGCTGGGCTGTCATAATATATTAGAGACACAGAGACAGTAGATCTACCTGGTCTGTCATAATATAACAGAGACAGTAGATCTAGCTGGTCTGTCATGTTATAGTAGAGACAGTAGATCCATCTGG
>NW_024605202.1:0-4286 GCF_018296145.1 Oncorhynchus tshawytscha | reverse complement strand
ACCACTACCACACCAGTATCAGACCACTACCACACCAGTATCAGACCACTACCACACCAGTATCAGACCACTACCACACCAGTATCAGACCACTACCACACCAGTATCAGACCACTACCACACCAGTATCAGACCACTACCACACCAGTATCAGACCACTACCACACCAGTATCAGACCACTACCACACCAGTATCATACCACTACCACACCAGTATCATGACCACTACCACACCAGTATCAGACCACTACCAGACCAGTATCAGACCACTACCACACCAGTATCAGACCACTACCACACCAGTATCAGACCATTACCACACCAGTTTCAGACCACTAGCACACCAGTATCAGACCACTACCACACCAGTATCATACCACTACCACACCAGTATCAGACCACTACCACACCAGTTTCAGACCACTAGCACACCAGTATCAGACCACTACCACACCAGTATCATACCACTACCACACCAGTATCAGACCACTACCACACCAGTATCAGACCACTACCACACCAGTATCAGACCATTACCACACCAGTATCAGACCACTACCACACCAGTATCAGACCACTACCACACCAGTATCAGACCACTACCACACCAGTATCAGACCACTACCACACCAGTATCAGACCATTACCACACCAGTATCAGACCATTACCACACCAGTATCAGACCACTACCACACCAGTATCATACCACTACCAGACCAGTATCAGACCACTACCACACCAGTATCATACCACTACCACACCAGTATCATACCACTACCACACCAGTATCATACCACTGCCACACCAGTATCATACCACTACCACACCAGTATCATACCACTACCAGACCAGTATCAGACCACTACCACACCAGTATCAGACCACTACCACACCAGTATCAGACCATTACCACACCAGTTTCAGACCACTAGCACACCAGTATCAGACCACTACCACACCAGTATCATACCACTACCACACCAGTATCAGACCACTACCACACCAGTTTCAGACCACTAGCACACCAGTTTCAGACCACTACCACACCAGTATCATACCACTACCACACCAGTATCATACCACTACCACACCAGTTTCAGACCACTACCACACCAGTATCAGACCATTACCACACCAGTATCAGACCACTACCACACCAGTATCAGACCACTACCACACCAGTATCAGACCACTACCACACCAGTATCATACCACTACCACACCAGTATCAGACCACTACCACACCAGTATCAGACCACTACCACACCAGTATCAGACCACTACCACACCAGCATCAGACCACTACCACACCAGTATCAGACCACTACCACAAGTATCAGACCACTACCACACAGTATCAGACCATACACCAGCATCAGACCACTACCACACCAGTATCAGACCACTAGCACACCAGTATCAGACCACTACCACACCAGTATCAGACCACTATCACACCGGTATCAGACCACTACCATACCAGTATCAGACCACTATCCCACCAGTATCAGACCACTACTGCACCAGTATCAGACTACTACCAAACCAGCATCAGACCACTACCACACCAGTATAAGACCACTACCACACCAGCATCAGACCACTACCGCATCACTACCACACCAGTATCAGACCACTACCACACCGGTATCAGACCACTAAATACAACTAGCATTGCACTGCACCACAACACACCAGTATCAGACCATCACTGGCACCAGTATCATACCACTACCACACCAGTATCAGACCAGACTACTACCACCAGTATTTCGCATCACTACCACTACCACACTAGTATCAGACCAGACCACTACCGCACCAGTATCAGACCACTACCACACCAGTATCAGACCACTATCACAGCAGTATCAGACCACTACCGTACCAGCATCAGACCACTACCACACCAATATCAGACAACTAGTACACCAGTATCAGACCACTACCACACCAGTATCAGACCAGCCCAAAACCGCACCAGTATCAGACCAATACCACACCAGTATCAGACCAGACCACTACCACACCTGTATCAGACCACTACCACACCAGCATCAGACCACTACCACACCAGCATCAGACCACTACCACACCAGTATCAGACCACTACCGCATCACTACCACACCAGTATCAGACCACTACCACACCAGTATCAGACCACTACCACAGCAGTATCAGACCAGACCACACCAGTATCAGACCAGACCACTACCACACCAGTATCAGACCACTACCACACCAGTATCAGACCACTACCACACCAGCATCAGACCATTACCACACCAGTATCAGACCATTACCACACCAGTATCATACCACTACCACACCAGTATCAGACCATTAGCACACCAGTATCATACCACTACCACACCAGTATCATACCACTACAACACCAGTATCAGACCACTACCACACCAGTATCAGACCAGTATCAGACCATTACCACACCAGTATCAGACCATTAGCACACCAGTATCATACCACTATCCCACCAGTATCAGACCACTACTGCACCAGTATCAGACTACTACCAAACCAGCATCAGACCACTACCACACCAGTATCAGACCACTACCACACCAGCATCAGACCACTACCACACCAGCATCAGACCACTACCACACAAGTATCAGACCACTACCACACCAGTATCAGACCACTACCACACCAGCATCAGACCACTACCACACCAGTATCAGACCAGACCACTACCACACCAGTGTCAGACCACTACTGCACCAGTATCAGACCACTACCACACCAGTATCAGACCACTACCACACCAGTATCAGACCAGACCAATAACACACCAGTATCAGACCACTACCACACCAGTATCATACCACTACCACACCAGTATCAGACCAGACCACTACCACACCAGTATCAGACCAGACCACTACCACTACCACACTAGTATCAGACCAGACCACTACCGCACCAGTATCAGACCACTACCACACCAGTATCAGACCACTATCACAGCAGTATCAGACCACTACCGCACCAGCATCAGACCACTACCACACCAGTATCAGACAACTAGTACACCAGTATCAGACCACTACCACACCAGTATCAGACCACTACCACACCAGTATCAGACCACTACCGCACCAGTATCAGACCACTACCACACCAGTATCAGACCACTACCACACCAGCATCAGACCACTACCACACCAGTATCAGACCAGACCACTACCACACCAGTGTCAGACCACTACTGCACCAGTATCAGACCACTACCACACCAGTATCAGACCACTACCACACCAGTATCAGACCAGACCAATAACACACCAGTATCAGACCACTACCACACCAGTATCATACCACTACCACACCAGTATCAGACCAGACCACTACCACACCAGTATCAGACCAGACCACTACCACTACCACACTAGTATCAGACCAGACCACTACCGCACCAGTATCAGACCACTACCACACCAGTATCAGACCACTATCACAGCAGTATCAGACCACTACCGTACCAGCATCAGACCACTACCACACCAATATCAGACAACTAGTACACCAGTATCAGACCACTACCACACCAGTATCAGACCACTACCACACCAGTATCAGACCACGACCGCACCAGTATCAGACCACTACCACACCAGTTTCAGACCACTACCGCACCAGTATCAGACCAGCCCAAAACCGCACCAGTATCAGACCAATACCACACCAGTATCAGACCAGACCACTACCACACCTGTACCAGACCACTACCACACCAGCATCAGACCACTACCACACCAGCATCAGACCACTACCACACCAGTATCAGACCACTACCGCATCACTACCACACCAGTATCAGACCACTACCACACCAGTATCAGACCACTACCACAGCAGTATCAGACCAGACCACACCAGTATCAGACCAGACCACTACCACACCAGTATCAGACCACTACCACACCAGTATCAGACCACTACCACACCAGCATCAGACCACTATCACAGCAGTATCAGACCACTACCACACCAGTGTCAGACAACTACCACACCAGTATCAGACCATTACCACACCAGTATCAGACCATTACCACACCAGTATCATACCACTACCACACCAGTATCAGACCATTAGCACACCAGTATCATACCACTACCACACCAGTATCATACCACTACAACACCAGTATCAGACCACTACCACACCAGTATCAGACCACTACCACACCAGTATCAGACCATTACCACACCAGTATCAGACCATTAGCACACCAGTATCATACCACTACCACACCAGTATCA
>NW_024605201.1:0-4286 GCF_018296145.1 Oncorhynchus tshawytscha | reverse complement strand
TACTGCTACAAGCTGCTGCCTGACTGCTGCTAGATGGCTGCTAACGCTGCTACTGCCGCGCAATATTTCTCGTTCTTTGGCTATCTGCTGCTGCTGCTATGGCTAGCAACAGCTGCCGTGGCAGCAGCTCGCTCAGCTACTTTCAGCTGCTGCGCTGCTGTGCTGCACGCTGCTGGCAGCTCTGCTGCTTGCTGCTGCCGCTGCTAGCTGCCGCTAGCAACAGCTCTGCCTGCAGCTGCTGCTTTCGTGACTTAACCTGCTGTCGTTGGCTGCCTGCTATAACGCTTTATCCGCTGCTGCTGCTACGGCCTCCTGCCATGACTGCAACTGGCATAGCTGCTTTGCTAGTCAACATTGCTGCTGCTGCTGCTGCTGCTGCTGCTGCTGCTGCTGCTGCTGCTGCTGCTGCTGCTGCTGCTGCTGCTGCTGCTGCTGCTGCTGCTGCTGCTGCTGCTGCTGCTGCTGCTATTGCTGCTGCTGCTGCTGCTGCTGCTGCTGCTGCTGCTGCTGCTGCTGCTGCTGCTGCTGTGCTGCTGCTGCTGCTGCTGCTGCTGCTGCTGCTGCCTGCTGCTGCTGCTGCTGCTGCTGCTGCTGCTGCTGCTGCTGCTGCTGCTGCTGTTGCTGCTGCTGCTGCTGCTGCTGCTTGCTGCTGCTGCTGCTGCTGCTGCTGCTGCTGCTGCTGCTGCTGCTGCTGCTGCTGCTGCTGCTGCTGCTGCTGCTGCTGCTGCTGCTGCTGCTGCTGCTGCTGCTGCTGCTGCTGCTGCTGCTGCTGCTGCTGCTGCTGCTGCTGCTGCTGCTGCTGCTGCTGCTGCTGCTGCTGCTGCTGCTGCTGCTGCTGCTGCTGCTGCTGCTGCTGCTGCTGCTGCTGCTGCTGCTGCTGCTGCTGCTGCTGCTGCTGCTGCTGTGCTGCTGCTGCTGCTGCTGCTGCTGCTGCTTAGCTGCTGCTGCTGCTGCTGCTGCTGCTGCTGCTGGCTGCTGCGCTGCTGCTGCTGCTGCTGCTGCTGCTGCTGCTGCTGCTGCTGCCTGGTTATCATGAGCATAACTGTATATAGGCTGCCTTTCTGCTGCTGCTGCTGGTGGTGGTGGTGGTGGTGGTGATGGTGATGTCACGGTGGGAATCAGTTAGCCAGTTGGTGTTCTGGCTCAAATCTCTTTGCTGCTGCTGCTGCTGTCTGCTGCTGCTGCTGCTGTGCTACTGCTGCTGCTGTACTGCTGCTGTGCTGCTGCCACTGCTGGTACTGCTGCTGCTGCTGCTGCTAGTAAATGATAGTAATGTGAATGAATATCGCTTGTCAGATCAGTTATTGATTGATTGTTCTGGCCGTCTCTGCTGCTGCTGCTGCTCTTACTGTTGCTGCTGCTACTGCTACTGCTGCTGTCTGCTGTGCTGTGCTGCTGCTGGTGCTGCTGCTGCTGCTGCTGCTGCTGCTGCTGCTGCTGCTGCTACTGCTGCTTGCTGCTGACTGCTGCTGCTGCTACGTTTCTGCTATGTGTGCTGCTGCTATGACTGCTAGTTACGCTGCGCTGTGCTGTGCTGCTGCTGCTGTTTTCGATGCTGCTGCTGCTGCTAGTAATTGCTGCTGCGCTTGCTGCAGCTGCACTGCTGGCTGCTGCTGCTGCTGCTGCTGCTGTTTCTGCTATTGCTAATGCAATTAGCTGTAGGAAATGCTGCCATGCTATGCTGCTGCTGCTGCTGGCTCATGCCGTACTGAATGCCGCCTGGATAAAGGTCTTGAAGCAGTGCTGCTGCAGCTGGTATTCGGATGCTGCTGCTGTGATGCTTCAGGATGCAACTGTAACTGCTGTGCTGCTGCTGTAAAACAATTGCTGCATGGACCTCTGTGCTGCTGCTGTGCTGTAAGTTCTCCTGTGCTGCCGCTGTATTATGCCTCCTGACCCTGGTGCTAATGAGATGAGGATGGGAAGCCTACACCTATCCTAACGCTCTGCAGTAGCTGCTGCCACTGTGAGTATACTGGTAGCATGTTGGATTGCTGTTCTACTACTACTACTACTGCCATAACGGACCATGCTGCTGCTAATGCTACTGCTGTCTGTAATTAGCCAATACTACTGCTACTACTAATGCTACTGCCACTACATGATGCTGCTGTGCTGGTTGCTGTGATAATGCTGCTGCTGTTGCTACTGCCGCTGGTTATCCGCTGCTGCTATGCCGTACTGCTGCTAATGCTGTCGTTTCTGGTATGCTACTGCCAGCTGCTATGCTGTGCTCTGATCGTACTGCTGCTGTGCTGCTGCTATGATATGAGTACTGCGTTGCTGCTGCCGCTGTGCTGCTGTGCTGCTGCGTTAATTAACTGCTGCTGCTGCTGCTGCTATCAGTGCTGCTGCTGCTGTAGTTGCTGGTAACTGCTCGTTTGCTGTGTGCTGCTGCTGCTGTGCTGCTGCTGCTGTGCTGTGTGCTGCTGCTGCTGCTGTCGTTTCACTGTGCTGTGATTTTTGCTGTGCTGTGCTGCAACTGCTGTAATGGACACTGTGCTGCTGCTATGATGTAACCCTGCTGCTGCTCATGTTGCTGCTGCTGCTGCTGTGCTGCTGCTGCTGCTGCTGTTTGGTGCTGCTGCTGCTGCTGCTGGTTTGCTGCTGCTTGTGCTGCTGCTGCTGCTGCTGTGCTGCTGCTGCTGCTGCTGCTGCTGCTGCTGTGCTGCTGCTGCTGCTGCTGCTGCTGCTGCTGCTGCTGGCTGCTGACCTGCTGGTTCCCGTGCTGCTGCTAGCAGCTGTGCCTGGTGTTGCTGCTGCTAATGATGCTGCTGTGGTGCTGCTGGTGCTGCTGCCTGCTGCTGCTGCTGCTACGGACTGTGGTGCTGCGCTGCCGCTGCTGCTGGACTGCTGCTGCTTTGCTGTTGCTGCCTGCTGATGTGCTGCTGCTGCTGCTGCTGTTGCCAGTGCTGCTGCTGCTACTGCTAATGCTGCTGACTGCTGCTGTGTGCTGCTGCTGCTGCAGTTCTACTGCTGCTGTTACGGACTGCTGCTGCTGCTGCTGCTGCTGCTGCTGCTGCTGCTGCTGCTGCTGCTGCTGCTGCTGCTGCTGCTGCTGCTGCTGCTGCTGCTGCTGCTGCTGCTGCTGCTGCTGCTGCTGCTGCTGCTGCTGCTGCTGCTGCTGCTGCTGCTGCTGCTGCTGCTGACTGCTGCTGCTGCTGATGTGACTGCTGCTGCTGCTGCTGATGTGACTGCTGCTGCTGCTGATGTGACTGCTGCTGCCACTGATGTGACTGCTAACGCTGCTGCTGCTGATGTGACTGCTGCTGCTGCAACAGTGTGACTGCTGCTGCTGCTGAGTGTGACTGCTGCTGCTGCTAGTGTTGCACTGCTGCTGCTGCTGCTGCTGCGGTGACTGCTGCTGCTGCTGCTGTGTTATGGACAAAATACTGCTGCTGCTGCTACTGTGACAATGTTGCCAGCTGCTGCTGATCTGCTGCTGCTGCTGCTGTGACTGCTAATGCTGCTGTGACTGCTGCTGCTGCTGCTTGGCACTTCAGTGTGCTGCTGCTGCTAATACTGCTGTGTGCTGCTGCTGCTGCTGCTGGATCTGTGTGGACTGTGCTGACTGCTGCTGCTGCTGCTGCTGCTGCTGCTGCTGCTGCTGCTGATGTGCTGTGTGTGTGCTGCTGCTGCGTTAACGTACCTGATGTGCTGCTGCTGCTGCGGTGTGTGACTGCGCTGCTGCTGCTGCTGCTGCTGCTGCTGCTGCTGCTGCTGCTTGCTGTGTGCTGCTGCTGCTGCTGCTGCTGTGCTGCTGCTGCTGCTGCTGGCTGCTGCAATGCTGCTGCTGCTGACTGCTGCTGCTGCTGCTGCTGCTGACTGCTGCTGCTGCTGCTGCTGCTGCTGCTGCTGCTGCTGCTGCTGCTGCTGCTGCTGCTGCTGCTGCTGCTGCTGCTGCTGCTGCTGCTGCTGCTGCTGCTGCTGCTGCTGCTGCTGCTGACTGCTGCTGCTGCTGCTGCTGCTGCTGTGCACTGCTGCTGCTGCTGCTGCTGCTGCTGCTGCTGCTGCTGCTGCTGCTGCTGCGCTGACTGCTGCTGCTGCTGCTGCTGCTGCTGCTGCTGCTGCTGCGACTGCTGACTGCTGCTGCTGCTGCTGCATGCTGCTGCTGCTGCTGCAGCTGCTGCTGCTGCTGCTGCTGCTGCTGCTGACTGCTGCTGCTGCTGCTGCTGCTGCTGCTGCTGCTGCTGCTGCAGTGCTGCTGCTGCTGCTGCTGCTGCTGCTGCTGACTGCTGCTGCTGCTGCTGCTGCTGCTGCTGCATGACTGCTGCTGCCGCTGCTGC
>NW_024605200.1:0-4282 GCF_018296145.1 Oncorhynchus tshawytscha | reverse complement strand
CATATTCCCTGTGCCCCAAAGACACTAAGGTGTTTCCTCACCTAAATGACTACCGACCCATAGCACTCACATCTATAGCCATGGCTCACATCAACACCATTATCCCAGAAACCCTAGACCCACTCCAATTTGCATACCGCCCCAACAGATCCACAGATGATGCAATCTCTTTTGCACTCCACACTGCCCTTTCCCACCTGGACAAAAGGAACACCTATGTGACAATGCTATTCATTGACTACAGGTCAGCGTTCAACACCATAGTTCCCTCAAAGCTCATCACTAAGCTAAGGACCCTGGCACTAAACACCTCCCTCTGCAACTTGATCTTGGACTTCCTGACGGGCCTCCCCCAGGAATATGACTTTCCCGAAGCAGATCTTCTGTTTAGACCACCACCCATGACAATGGATCGGATCCCAGTAGGAGACCCAAAACAACGGCGTCGCAGAAGGGGCAGACGGAGCGGTCTTCTGGTCAGGCTCCGTAGACAGGCACATCGCCCACCTCTCATGAGTATACTACTCGCCAATATCCAGTCTCTTGACAATGAGGTAGACGAAATTCGAGCAGGGTTGCCTTCCAGAGAGACATCTGAGATTGTAACATTCTTTGTTTCACGGAAACATGGCTCACTCGGGATACTTTATCAGAGTCGGTACAGCCACCCGGCTTCTTCACGCATCGCGCCGACAGAAACAAATATCTCTCTGGTAAGAAGAAGGGCGGGGGTGTATGCCTTATGATTAACGAGTTGTGGTGTGATAATAACAACATACAGGAACTCAAGTCCTTTTGTTCACCTGACCTAGAATTCCTTACGATCAAATGCAGACCACATTATCTTGCAAGAGAATTCTCTTCGATTATAATGACAGCCGTGTATATTCCCCCCCAAGCAGACACCTTGACGGCCCTGAAAGAACGTCATTGGACTCTATGTAAACTGGAAACCACATATCCTGAGGCTGCATTTATTGTAGCAGGGGATTTAACAAGGCTAATCTGAAAACAAGGCTCCCTAAATGTTATCAGCATATCGAATGCGCGACCCAGACTAATAAAACTATGGATCATTGCTACTCTAATTTCCGCGACGCATACAAAGCCCTCCCTCGCCCTCCATTCGGCAAATGTGCCCACGACTCTATTTTGTTGCTCCCAGCCTATAGACAGAAACTAAAACAAGAAACGCCCGTGCTCAGGTCTATTCAATGCTGGTCCGACCAATCTGATTCCACGCTTCAAGATTGCTTTGATCACGTGGATTGGGATATATTCCGGATAGCATCGGACAATAACATTGATGTATACGCTGATTCAGTGAGCGAGTTTTTTCGGTGATGTGGTGCCCACGGTGAATTTTAAAACCTTCCCCAACCAGAAACCGTGGATTGATGGCAGCATTCGCACAAAACTGAAAGCGCAAACCACTGCTTTTATTAATGGCAAGGCGACCGGAAACATAACCGAATACAGTGTAGCTATTCCCCCCGCAAGGCAATCAAACAAGCTAAGCATCAGTATAGAGACAATGTAGAGTCGCAATTCAACGGCTCGGACACGAGACATTTGTGGCAGGGTCTACAGTCAATCACGGACTACAAAAAGAAAACCAGCCACGTCGCAGACACCGATGTCTTGCTCCCAGACCAACTAAACAACTTCTTTGCTCGCTTTGAGGACAATACTGTGCCACTGACACGGCCCGCTACCAGAACCTGCGGGCTCTCCTTCACCGCAGCCAACTTGAGTAAAACATTGAAACGTGTTAACCCTCGCAAGGCTGCCGGCCCAGACGGCATCCCTAGCCGCATCCTCAGAGCATGCGCAGACCAACTGGCTGGTGTGTTTACGGACATAGTCAATCAATCCCTATCCCAGTCTGCTGTCCCCACATGCTTCAAGAGGGCCACCATTGTTCCTGTTCCCAAAAAAGCTAAGGTAACTGAGCTAAACGACTGTCGCCCTGTAGCACTCACTTCCGTCATCATGAAGTGCTTTGAGAGACTAGTCAAGGATCATATAATCTCCACCCTACCTGACACCCTAGACTCACTCCAATTTGCTTACCACCCCAATAGGTCCACAGACGACACAATCGCAATCACACTGCCATAATCCATCTGGACAAGAGGAATACCTATGTAAGAATGCTGTTCGTCGATTACAGCTCAGCATTCAACACCTTAGTAACCTTCAAACTCGTCATTAAGCTCGAGACCCTGGGTCACAACCTCGTCCTGTACAACTGGGTCCTGGACTTTCTGACGGGCCGCCCACCAGGTGGTGAGGGTAGGAAACAACATCTTCACCCCGCTGATCCTCAACACTGGGGCACCACAAGGGTGTGTTCTCAGCCCTTTCCTGTACTCCCTGTTCACCCATGACTGCTTGGCCATGCACGCCTCCAACTCAATCATCAAGATTGCAGACAACACTACGGTGGTAGGCTTGATTACCAACAACGACAAGACGGCCTACAAGGAGGAGGTGAGGGCCCCCGGAGTGTGGTGTCAGGAAAATAACCTCACACTCAACGTCAACAAAACAAAGGATATGATCATGGACTTCAGGAAACAGCAGAGGGAGCACCCCCCTATCCACATCGGCAGGACAGTAGTGGAGAAGGTGGAAAGTTTAAAGTTCCTCTTCAACCTCAGGAGGCTGAAGAAATTTGGCTTGTCACCAAAAACACTCACAAACTTTTACAGATGCACAATCGAGAGCATCCTGTCAGGCTGTATCACCGCCTGGTAGGACAACTGCTCCGCCCACAACCGTAAGGCTTTCCAGAGGGTAGTGAGGTCTGTACCTCGCATCACCAGGGGCAAACTACCTGCCCTCCAGGACACCTACACCACTCAATGTCACAGGAAGACCAAAAAGATCATCAAGGACAACAATCACCGAGCCACTGCCTGTTCACCCCGCTATCATCCAAAAGGTTAGGTCAGTACAGGGGCATCAAAGCTGGGACCGAGAGACTACCCATAGACTTCGCCATTGCGCTAACATTTATACTTATGACTAAGATCCAAATTTTTCTAAGTCTGAGATAGGGGACGAAGCCTATTTGAAGGGGAAGCTATAGAGGCACCTATAGTCTAAAACCTGTCTGTTTTTCTCTACCTGCCTTTAAAGCTGAGTCTTCAAAATGCAGGTGTGAATGGGCTTTAAATAAGTCTGAATAAGTACAGTGGGGCAAAAAAGTATTTAGTCAGCCACCAATTGTGCAAGTTCTCCCACTTAAAAAGATGAGAGAGGCCTGTAATTTTCATCATAGGTACACTTCAACTATGACGGAGAAAATGAGAAAAAAAAATCCAGAAAATCACATTGTAGGATTTTAATGCATTTATTTGCAAATTATGGTGGAAAATAAGTATTTCTGGCTCTCACAGACCTGTAACTTCTTCTTTAAGAGGCTCCTCTGTCCTCCACTCGTTACCTGTATTAATGGCACCTGTTTGAACTTGTTATCAGTATAAAAGACACCTGTCCACAACCTCAAACAGTCACACTCCAAACTCCACTATGGCCAAGACCAAAGAGCTGTCAAAATTGTAGACCTGCACCAGGCTGGGAAGACTGAATCTGCAATAGGTAAGCAGCTTGGTTTGAAGAAATCAACTGTGGGAGCAATTATTAGGAAATGGAAGACATACAAGACCACTGATAATCTCCCTCGATCTGGGGCTCCACGCAAGATCTCACCCCGTGGGGTCAAAATGATCACAAGAACGGTGAGCAAAAATCCCAGAACCACACGGGGGGACCTAGTGAATGACCTGCAGAGAGCTGGGACCAAATTAACAAAGCCTACCATCAGTAACACACTACGCCGCCAGGGACTCAAATCCTGCAGTGGCAGACGTGTCCCCCTGCTTAAGCCAGTACATGTCCAGGCCCGTCTGAAGTTTGCTAGAGAGCATTTGGATGATCCAGAAGAAGATTGGGAGAATGTCATATGGTCAGATGAAACCAAAATAGAACTTTTTGGTAAAAACTCAACTCGTCGTGTTTGGAGGACAAAGAATGCTGAGTTGCATCCAAAGAACACCATACCTACTGTGAAGCATGGGGGTGGAAACATCATGCTTTGGGACTGTTTTTCTGCAAAGGGACCAGGACGACTGATCCGTGTAAAGGAAAGAATGAATGGGGCCATGTATCGTGAGATTTTGAGTGAAAACCTCCTTCCATCAGCAAGGGCATTGAAGATGAAACGTGGCTTGGTCTTTCAGCATAATAATGATCCCAAACACACCGTCCGGGCAAC
>NW_024605199.1:0-4281 GCF_018296145.1 Oncorhynchus tshawytscha | reverse complement strand
CTCAAAGCTGAGAGAAACCCAGCAGTATGGAGGCACAAAGCTGAGAGAAACCCAGCAGTATGGAGGCTCAAAGCTGAGAGAAACCCAGCAGTATGGAGGCACAAAGCTGAGAGAAACCCAGTTGTGTGGGAGGCTCAGCTGAGAGAAACCCATGGCATGGAGGCTCAGGTGCTGAGAGAAACCCAGTGGTATGGAACCCAAAGCTGAGAGAAACCCAGCGGTATGGAGGCACAAAAGCTGAGAAACCCAGCAAACCCAGCAGTATGGAGACAAAGGAGAGAAACTCAAAGCTGAGAGAAACCCAGCAGTATGGAGAAACTCAAAGCTGAGAGAAACCCAGCAGTATGGAGGCACAAAGCTGAGAGAAACCCAGTGGTATGGAGCTCAAAGCTGAGAGAAACACAAGTGAGTATGGAGGCACAAAGCTGAGAGAAACAAAGCTGAGAGAAACCCAGCAGTATGGAGCTCAAAGCTGAGAGAAACCCAGCAGTATGGAGAGACAAAGCTGAAAGAAACCCAGCAGTATGGAGAGAAACCCACAAAGCTGAGAGAAACCCAGCGGTATGGAACCTCACAAAAACCCAGCTGAGAGAGAACCCAGCGGTATGGATGGCACAAAGCTGAGAGAAACCCAGCGGTATGGAGACAAAAGCTGAGAGAAACCCAGCAGTATGGAGCTCAAAGCTGAGAGAAACCCAGCAGTATGGAGAGACAAAGCTGAGGAGAAACCCAGCAGTATGGAGAGAGCACAAAGCTGAGAGAAACCCAGCGGTATGGAGGCTCAAAGCTAGAGAAACCCAGCGGTATGGAGCTCAAAGCTGAGAGAAACCCAGTGTATGGAACTCAAAGCTGAGAGAAACCCAGCAGTATGGAGGCAGACAAAGCTGAGAGAAACCCAGCAGTATGGAGGCTCAAAAGCTGAGAGAAACTCAGCAGTATGGAGGCTCAAAGCTGAGAGAAACCCAGCAGTATGGAGGCACAAAGCTGAGAGAAACCCAGCAGTATGGAGCACAAAGCTGAGAGAAACCAAGCGGTATGGAGGCACAAAGCTGAGAGAAACCCAGTGGTATGGAGAGCACAAAGCTGAAACCCAGCAGTATGGAGGCCCAGTGGTATGGAACTCAAAGCTGAGAGAAACCCAGCGGTATGGAGGCTCAAAGCTGAGAGAAACCCAGTGGTATGGAACTCAAAGCTGAGAGAAACCCAGCGGTATGGAGGCACAAAGCTGAGAGAAACCCAGCAGTATGAGCTCAGAAAAACCCAGCAGTATGGAGCACAAAGCTGAGAGAAACCCAGCGGTATGGAGGCACAAAGCTGAGAGAAACCCAGCAGTATGGAGCTCAAAGCTGAGAGAAACCCAGCAGTATGGAGAGACAAAGCTGAGAGAAACCCAGCGGTATGGAGGCTCAAAGCTGAGAGAAACCCAGCAGTATGGAGCTCAAAGCTGAGAGAAACCCAGCAGTATGGAGGCACAAAGCTGAGAGAAACCCAGCAGTATGGAGGCCCAAAGCTGAGAGAAACCCAGCAGTATGGAGGCTCAAAGCTGAGAGAAACCCAGTGGTATGGAGGTCAAAGCTGAGAGAAACCCAGCGGTATGGAGCTCAAAGCTGAGAGAAACCCAGCGGTATGGAGGCACAAAGCTGAAGAAACCCAGCAGTGTGGAGCTCAAAGCTGAGAGAAACCCAGCAGTATGGAGGCTCAAAGCTGAGAGAAACCCAGCAGTATGGAGGCTCAAAGCTGAGAGAAACCCAGTGGTATGGAACTCAAAGCTGAGAGAAACCCAGTGGTATGGAGGCTGAGAGAAACTCAGCAGTATGGAGCTCAAAGCTGAGAGAAACCCAGCAGTATGGAGCTCAAAGCTGAGAGAAACCCAGCAGTATGGAGGCACAAAGCTGAGAGAAACCCAGCAGTATGGAGACACAAAGCTGAGAGAAACCCAGCAGTATGCAGGCCAAAGCTGAGTGGCAGTATGGAGGCCCAAAGCTGAGAGAAACCCAGCGGTATGGAGCTCAAAGCTGAAGAAACCCAGCTATGGAGAAAGCTGAGAAACCCAGCAGTATGGAGCTCAAAGCTGAGAGAAACCCAGCGGTATGGAGGCTCAAAGCTGGAGAAACCCAGCGGTATGGAGGTCAAAGCTGAGAGAAACCCAGTGGTATGGAACTCAAAGCTGAGAGAAACCCAGCGGTATGGAGGCACAAAGCTGAGAGAAACCCAGCAGTATGGAGCTCAAAGCTGAGAGAAACCCAGCAGTATGGAGAGACAAAGCTGAGAGAAACCCAGCAGTATGGAGAGACAAAGCTGAGAGAAACCCAGCGGTATGGAGGCTCAAAGCTGAGAGAAACCCAGCGGTATGGAGGCACAAAGCTGAGAGAAACCCAGCAGTATGGAGAGACAAAGCTGAGAGAAACCCAGCAGTTTGGAGCTCAAAGCTGAGAGAAACCCAGCAGTATGGAGAGACAAAGCTGAGAGAAACCCAGCAGTATGGAGGCACAAAGCTGAGAGAAACCCAGCGGTATGGAGGCACAAAGCTGAGAGAAACCCAGCGGTATGGAGGCACAAAGCTGAGAGAAACCCAGCAGTATGGAGCTCAAAGCTGAGAGAAACCCAGCAGTATGGAGAGACAAAGCTGAGAGAAACCCAGCGGTATGGAGGCTCAAAGCTGAGAGAAACTCAGCAGTATGGAGCTCAAAGCTGAGAGAAACACAGCGGTATGGACACAAAGCTGAAAGAAACCCAGCAGTGTGGAGCTCAAAGCTGAGAGAAACCCAGCAGTATGGAGGCTCAAAGCTGAGAGAAACCCAGCAGTATGGAGCTCAAAGCTGAGAGAAACACAGCAGTATGGAGG
The DNA here is from genome assembly GCF_018296145.1 of Oncorhynchus tshawytscha. NCBI lineage: Eukaryota > Metazoa > Chordata > Actinopteri > Salmoniformes > Salmonidae > Oncorhynchus > Oncorhynchus tshawytscha. The sequence goes on along the minus strand of NW_024605199.1, from coordinate 1,436 downwards.
CTCAAAGCTGAGAGAAACCCAGTGGTATGGAACTCAAAGCTGAGAGAAACCCAGCGGTATGGAGGCACAAAGCTGAGAGAAACCCAGCAGTATGGAGGCTCAAAGCTGAGAGAAACCCAGTGGTATGGAACTCAAAGCTGGAGAAACCCAGTGGTATGGAGGCACAAAGCTGAGAGAAACCCAGCAGTATGGAGGAACCTCAAAGCTGAGAGAAACCCAGCAGTATGGAGGCTCAAAGCTGAGAGAAACCCAGCAGTATGGAGGCACAAAGCTGAGAGAAACCCAGCAGTATGGAGAGACAAACTGAGAGAAACCCAGCAGTATGGGAGGCACAAAGCTGAGAAACCCAGCGGTATGGAGCTCAAAGCTGAAACCCAGCAGTATGGAGCTCAAAGCTGAAGAAAGCTGAGAGAAACCCAGCAGTATGGAGAGACAAAGCTGAGAGAAACCCAGCGGTATGGAGGCACAAAGCTGATGGAGTATGGAGCTCAAAGCTGAGAGAAACCCAGCAGTATGCAGGCTCAAAGCTGAGAGAAACCCAGCGGTATGGAGGCCCAAAGCTGAGAGACACCCAGCAGTATGGAGGCTCAAAGCTAAGAGAAACCCAGTGGTATGGAGCTCAAGCTGAGAGAAACCCAGCGGTATGGAGGTCAAAGCTGAGAGAATCCCAGCGGTATGGAGGCTCAAAGCTGGAGGATGGACACAAAGCTGAAAGAAACCCAGCAGTGTGGAGCTCAAAGCTGAGAGAAACCCAGCAGTATGGAGGCTCAAAGCTGAGAGAAACCCAGCGGTATGGAGGCTCAAAGCTGAGAGAAACCCAGTGGTATGGAACTCAAAGCTGAGAGAAACCCAGCGGTATGGAGGCACAAAGCTGAGAGACACCCAGCAGTATGGAGCTCAAAGCTGAGAGAAACCCAGCAGTATGGAGCTCAAAGCTGAGAGAAACCCAGCAGTATGGAGGACAAAGCTGAGAGAAACCCAGCGGTATGGAGGCTCAAAGCTGAGAGAAACCCAGTGGTATGGAACTCAAAGCTGAGAGAAACCAGCGGTATGGAGGCACAAAGCTGAGAGAAACCCAGCAGTATGGAGCTCAAAGCTGAGAGAAACCCAGTGGTATGGAACTCAAAGCTGAGAGAAACCCAGCAGTATGGAGCTCAATAAAGCTGAGAGAAACCCAGCGGCATGCAGGCCTCAAAGCTAAGAGAAACCCAGTGGTATGGAGCTCAAAGCTGAGAGAAACCCAGCGGTATGGAGCTCAAAGCTGAGAGAAACCCAGCGGTATGGAGCCTCAAAGCTGAGAGAAACCCCAGCAGTATGGAGGAACAAAGCTGAGAGAAACAAAGCAGTATGGAGCTCAAAGCTGAGAGAAACCCAGGAGGCTCAAAGGTGGTATGGAACCCAAAGCTCAGCGAAGGAGGCACAAAGCTGAGAGAAAC
>NW_024605198.1:0-4281 GCF_018296145.1 Oncorhynchus tshawytscha | reverse complement strand
GGGGAAGCAAGGTGTTCAACTACATACTTGTTGTGAGAACAAGGTTGCCACTGAGTAGCTCCAAACAAAAGTCTCTTCATGTTCTCTTCATGTTGTTTTCCACAGGGCTACAACAGCTCTCACTCACTGTCAGCCTCCATCCAATCGTCAATGAGACCTTGAACAGATCAATACGATCAAGGGAGTGTTCGTAAAGTCAATCTGGAGTGCCCACTGGGCATTCATAAATAAAGAGCGTTGTCAGATTGTCCTTTTGTAAATTCAGAGCTTTTCGCTCTCGGAGTGTTCAGAGCGCACACTTGATCCGAGCATTCTGGTCTCACAATGGCAGTCAAGTACCCAAGCTAACTGGCTAACGTTGGTTAGCTTGCTAACGTAAACTCACCCCATTCCATACAAATGTGCACAACCGCAACATTCAAATGAGGCTACAAAGAAAACTAATGGGACAGTAGCGACTGTGTTGACTTCAAAATCGGGGGTGTGAACTAGGTTTCTATTCAAGCGTTGATCGACATGGTAATGGCTCTACAGTATTGGAGAAAAGTTGAAAAAACGGACCCTCCGTTACATCGTGGCGTGTCATGTCTCATGTCGTAACGTACAGCACGCATAAAGCAACTATTTCTGTCTTACAATCTCTCTTCACCTGGTGTAGCACTTCTCTCATCGTTTAAAACAAGAAATGGACAGTGACGGGGGTAAGGGGGGATACCTAGTCATTTTTTGCTCATCATTGCATGCGATCATCATTCTCAAAGCCGCTGTTTACTTCTAAGATCACTTTAGCACCTCCCTAAAATCCCGATTCAAATTCGACACAAACCTTCAAATAGGTATGTAATGACACATTATATAAACTCTTTATAGTGTTTTATTTACATTTTAGAGGCGATAAGGTGATAAGTTGGACAAATTGAGTGAAAAAAAGCAATTTCCCCACACGACATCTCTCCTCACTATCACGCATTAGATTCGCTTCCCCACCCGCCATTTTTAAAAAGACCCGACGGGGCTCATTGCCTGCTTGAATCATGCAGAAACGGGCAGTGTTTAGGTCATGTAATTAATTCTGTTGGAAAGGGGAGAAATTGTGCTTTACAATGGTATTGACATTACAGTTGATCTGGAAGTATTACGTTTTTGAGGCGCTAAAATAAGGGCAATTGTACGGACAAAGGCGATGTACGAGTTTAAGTGAGTTTATGTTAGCTACTTCCAGACACAAATGAGAGAACACCTCACTCTGATCATTTTACTCGCCCTAGCAGAGCTGGTTTGGCTGTTTATATGTTATACAGAGCGTTGGTGACTGTAACTGCTGCTGGCAACAATTTAATTATGCTTTTTTTTGCCAACGTTTACTGACACTGGCCATATTCAATGGATGTTGGGTGTTTCGTAAATTCACCTTTATTCTGGGCTCTGACACACTCAGACGAGAGAGCTCTGATGAGTGAATTTACGAACGCGCCCCAAGTGCTTAGTAAACCAGTTTGTGTGAATCGGGGCTTTCTTCTGAGCATGGAGCTCACGACTCCCATGGCTCTCCATTGTTAATGACGTTCAAAAGTGTAGACCCATCACTTTTCAGGAAGCACACCTCTTTACACATTTTTCAGGTTGATTGTACACACTTGAGTGTATGGCGTTGTGTGTGCGAGCGGTTTGCTGAAATCAACATTGTAAATAGAGTGCCCCATCATGGCAGTGGGGTTATGGTATTATTATTGGCAGGCATAAGTTATGGACAAGGAACACAATTGCATTTTATCGATGGCAATTTGAATGCATATAGCTACCGTGATGAGATCCTGAGGTCCATTGTCGTGCCGTTCATCCTCCACCATCACCTCATGTTTCATCATGACAATGCACTGCCCCATGTCGCAAGGATCTGTACACAATTCCAGGAAGCTGAAAATGTTCCAGTTCTTTCATGGCCTGCATCCTCAGACATGTCACCCACTGGGCATGTTTGGGATGCTCTGGATCTACGTGTATGACAGCATGTTCCAGTTCACACCAATATTCAGCAACTTTGCACAGCCATTGAAGAGGAGTGGGACAACATTCCACAAGCCGAAACAGTACGTTTTTACAGTGTTTATACAATTGATGTTCTTAGCTGTGTTTTCTCTAAATGCCTTATTAAGACCACTAACCTGTGGTCTCTGAGAGAATAGTGAAAAGAAAACTGCATGGAAAGTGACACTTTCATGCGTCATTCCTCACTATGACTGTAAAGTGTGTAGGTAGAGTTGAGTAGAGTCACCAACAGTGTGACAGTCATGACCTTTACCTCCATGTCATGATGTCACAAGATGACCAACATCGACAGTGGGGCCTGAGATTATTGACACCCTTGACAAAATTTGCAAAAATAATAAAATAAATTATTCACATAATGCGCTATATTGTATGCTCCAACAAATGGAGAAATTACCCATAACAAAAATACATTCAAATAAATTACCGTAACCAAAGTAGGAAACATTGTAGATTAGAAATTATTGTAATTAATGTTAAATGTACTACTGGTGTTCTATGTAATGTGGAATTGATATAAATTTACAAAATGAAGTGATGAAATAATGAATGTGCACAAATTGGTGGGAGAGAGCGCATTCTGGAGAGATAAGTGATTTGTGCATCTGGGCACATGGACAAACTGAAGTCTGCATTGGCCATGCAGCATTTAAGCTGTAGACCACACTATTCACTAAAAGAGTTTCCATCTATATTCTTCGTAGCTGTCTATTTACCACCACAAACCGATGCTGGCACTAAGACCACACGCATTGAGCTTGCTGTACAACATTAAGACCTATTCAGTCTGTCGACAAACAGGCTCTCAAGTGCTTGATAGGAAGCCCAATAGCCATCATCACTGTTACATCCTCAGAAAGCATGAGCTCCTGAGTTGGGAAAATCTTGTGCAATACACCAACGCATGTCTTGTATTCAAGATCCTAAATGGCCTGGCTCCCCCTCCACTCAGTATTTTTGTTAAACAGAAAACCCAAAGATATGGCAGCAGATCCACAAGGTCCGCCATGAGAGGTGACTGTATAGTTCCCTTAAGGAAAAGCACCTTTAGTAAATCCGTTTTCTCTGTGAGAGCTTCCCTTGTCCGGAATACACTGCCATCATACACACATAACTGCACCACATATCACACTTTCAGAAAATGCTTGAAGACATGGCTAAAGGTCAATCAGATTTGTGAACATGGTCCCTAGCTGTGTGTTGCCGCTTTCCATGTCTGTTTTCTGTAACTTGTGAGGTGTGGAAATACTTTGTTGCTTTAATGAATTTTGTCTTGCTGCTTTTTGTTCTATGTTGCTCTGTCTGTATGCTACGTCTTGCTTGTCCTATGTTGCTCTGTCTGTATGCTATGTCTTGCTTGTCCTATGTTGCTATTATCTATATTGTAATTGTTTTTAATAACTTGACCAGGGACTGCGGTTGAAAATTAACCGGCTGGCTAAAACTTTTACTGAAAGGTTGATTAATGTGCACTGTCCCTGTAAAAATAAAATAAACTCAAACTCAAACTCAATGAGCTGTATAAGCCATAAGCAAACAGGAAAATGCTCATCCAGAGGCGAGGCTCCTAGTGGCCGGGGACTTTAATGCAGGGAAACTTAAATCCGTTTTACCTTCTACCATCATCTTAAATGTGCAACCAGAGGGGGAAAAAACCCTGGACCACCTTTACTCCACACAGAGGGAAGCGTACAAAGCTCCCCCTCGCCCTCAATTTGGCAAATTTTACCATACTTCTATCCTCCTGGTTCCTGCTTACAAGCAAAAACTAAAGCAGTAAGCACCAGTGACTCGGTCAATAAAAAAGTGGTCAGATGAAGCAGATGCTAAGCTACAGGGCTGTTTTGCTAGCACAGACTGGAATATGTTCTGGGATTCTTCCAATAGCATTGAGGAGTACACCACATCAGTCATTGACTTCATCAATAACTGCATCAATAACGTCGTCCCCACAGTGTCTGTACGTCCATACCTCAACCAGAAGCCATGGATTACAGGCAACATCCGCATTGAGCTAAAGGATAGAGCTGCCGCTTTCTAGGAGCCAGACTCTAACCCCACTAATCCCGCTATACCCTCTGATGAACCATCAAACAGGTAAAGTGTCAGTACAGGACTAAGATTGAATCGTACTACACCGTCTGTAATACCAACATGTTTCAAGCAAACCACCATAGTCCTTGTGCCAAAGAACGCTAAGATAACATGCCTAAATGACTACCGACCCATAGC
>NW_024605197.1:0-4278 GCF_018296145.1 Oncorhynchus tshawytscha | reverse complement strand
CTCCCTAAGTTTGTTCTATTCACTGCTTTAGCACACTCTGCCAACCCGGATGTTCTAGTTGTGTCTGAATCCTGGCTTGGGAAGACCACCAAAATTCAGAAATTTTAATTCCAAACCACAACATTTTCAGACAAGATAGAACTGCCAAAGGGGGCGGTGTTGCAATCTACTGCAAAGATAGCCTGCAGAGTTCTGTCCTACTATCCAGGTCTGTACCCAAACAATTTGAACTTCTACTTTTAAAAAATCCACCTCTCTAAAAACAAGTCTCTCCCGTTGCCGCCTGCTATAGACCACCCTCTGCCCCCAGCTGTGCTCTGGACACCATATGTGAACTGATTGCCCCATCTATCTTCAGAGTTCGTGCTGCTAGGCGACCTAAACTGGAACATGCTTAACACCCCAGCCATCCTACAATCTAAACTGGATGCCCTCAATCTCACACAAATTATCAATGAACCTACCAGGTACCTCCCCAAAGCCTTAAACACGGGCACCCTCATAGATATCATCCTAACCAACTTCCCTCTAAATACACCTCTGCTGTCTTCAACCAAGATCTCAGCGATCACTGCCTCATTGCCTGCATCTGTAATGGGTCAGCGGTCAAACGACCTCCACTCATCACTATAAAACGCTCCCTGAAACACTTCTGCGAGCAGGCCTTTCTAATCGACCTGGCCGGGGTATCCTGGAAGGATATTGATCTCATCCCGTCAGTAGAGGATGCCTGGATATTTTTTTAAATGCCTTCCTAACCATCTTAAATAAACATGCCCCATTCAAGAAATTTAGAACCAGGAACAGATATAGCCCTTGGTTCTCCCAGACCTGACTGCCCTTAACCAACACAAAAACATCCTATGGCGTTCTGCATTAGCATCGAACAGCCCCGTGATATGCAGCTGTTCAGGGAAGCTAGAAACCATTATACACAGGCAGTTAGAAAAGCCAAGGCTAGCTTTTCAAGCAGAAATTTGCTTCCTGCAACACTAACTCAAAAGTTCTGGGACACTGTAAAGTCCATGGAGAATAAGAACACCTCCTCCCAGCTGCCCACTGCACTGAAGATAGAAACACTGTCACCACTGATAAATCCACCATAATTGATAATTTCAATAAGCATTTTCTCGGACTGGCCATGCTTTCCACCTGGCTACTCCTACCCGGTCAACAGCACTGCACCCCCAGCAGCAACTCGCCCAAGCCTTCCCCATTTCTCCTTCTCCCAAATCCATTCAGCTGATGTTCTGAAAGAGCTGCAAAATCTGGACCCCTACAAATCAGCCGGGCTAGACAATCTGGACCCTTTCTTTCTAAAATTATCTGCCGAAATTGTTGCCACCCTTATTACTAGCCTGTTCAACCTCTCTTTAGTGTCGTCTGAGATTCCCAAAGATTGGAAAGCAGCTGCGGTCATCCCCCTCTTCAAAGGGGGGACACTCTTGACCCAAACTGCTACAGACCTATATCTATCCTACCGTGCCTTTCTAAGGTCTTGAAAGCCAAGTCAACAAACAGATTACCGACCATTTCGAATCTCACCATACCTTCTCTGCTATGCAATCTGGTTTCAGAGCTGGTCATGGGTGCACCTCAGCCACGCTCAAGGTCCTAAACGATATCTTAACCGCCATCGATAAGAAACATTACTGTGCAGCCGTATTCATTGATCTGGCCAAGGCTTTCGACTCTGTCAATCACCACATCCTCATCGGCAGACTCGACAGCCTTGGTTTCTCAAATGATTGCCTCGCCTGGTTCACCAACTACTTCTCTGATAGAGTTCAGTGTGTCAAATCGGAGGGTCTGCTGTCCGGACCTCTGGCAGTCTCTATGGGGGTGCCACAGGGTTCAATTCTTGGACCGACTCTCTTCTCTGTATACATCAATGAGGTCGCTCTTGCTGCTGGTGAGTCTCTGATCCACCTCTACGCAGACAACACCATTCTGTATACTTCCGGCCCTTCTTTGGACACTGTGTTAACCCTCCAGGCAAGCTTCAATGCCATACAACTCTCCTTCCGTGGCCTCAATTGCTCTTAAATACAAGTAAAACTAAATGCATGCTCTTCAACCGATCGCTACCTGCACCTAACCGCCTGTCCAACATCACTACTCTGGACGGCTCTGACTTAGAATACGTGGACAACTACAAATACTTAGGTGTCTGGTTAGACTGTAAACTCTCCTTCCAGACCCATATCAAACATCTCAATCCAAAGTTAAATCTAGAATTGGCTTCCTATTTCGCAACAAAGCATCCTTCACTCATGCTGCCAAACATACCCTTGTAAAACTGACCATCCTACCAATCCTCGACTTTGGCGATGTCATTTACAAAATAGCCTCCAATACCCTACTCAACAAATTGGATGCAGTCTATCACAGTGCAATCCGTTTTGTCACCAAAGCCCCATATACTACCCACCATTGCGACCTGTACGCTCTCGTTGGCTGGCCCCCTCGCTTCATACTCGTCGCCAAACCCACTGGCTCCATGTCATCTACAAGACCCTGCTAGGTAAAGTCCCCCTTATCTCAGCTCGCTGGTCGCCATAGCATCTCCCACCTGTAGCACACGCTCCAGCAGGTATATCTCCCTAGTCACCCCAAAACCAATTCTTTCTTTGGCCGCCTCTCCTTACAGTTCTCTGCTGCCAATGACTGGAACGAACTACAAAAATCTCTGAAACTGGAAACACTTATCTCCCTCACTAGCTTTAAGCACCAACTGTCAGAGCAGCTCACAGATTACTGCACCTGTACATAGCCCACCTATAATTTAGCCCAAACAACTACCTCTTTCCCAACTGTATTTAATTTTTATTTATTTATTTATTTTGCTCCTTTGCACCCCATTATTTTTATTTCTACTTTGCACATTCTTCCATTGCAAAACTACCATTCCAGTGTTTTACTTGCTATATTGTATTTACTTTGCCACCATGGCCTTTTTTTTTGCCTTTACCTCCTTCTCACCTCATTTGCTCACATTGTATATAGACTTGTTTATACTGTATTATTGACTGTATGTTTGTTTTTACTCCATGTGTAACTCTGTGTCGTTGTATCTGTCGAACTGCTTTTTGCTTTATCTTGGCCAGGTCGCAATTGTAAATGAGAACTTGTTCTCAACTTGCCTACCTGGTTAAATAAAGGTAAAATAAATAAATTAAATAAATATAAGAAATGAAAGCAAAAAGTGAAGAAAACACAGAAATGTAATTCTGCCAAGGAAAGTGTCTACAGAAAAGCACAGAAGCCTGATTTAGGAGCAACAGAAGGAGCAACAGTTGTTCCCCCTTGTAATGTTTAGACTGCTGCATTTGTACTTCTGGGAATTCCCTCCTATGATACACATTCCATTTACCTCACAGTGAACTACAGTACCAGTCAAAAAGTTTGAAACACCTACTGCTCAAAGGTTTTCTTTATTTTTACTATTTTCTACATTGTGGAATAATAGTGAAGACATCAAAACTATGAAATATCACATATGGAATCATGTAGTAACCAAAAAAGTTAAACAAATCAAAATATATTTTATATTTGAGATTCTTCAAAGTAGGCACCCTTTGCCTTGATGACAGCTTTGCACACTCTTGGCAATCATCTCAACCAGCTTCACCTGGAATGCTTTTCCAACAGTCTTGAAGGAGTTCCCGCACTCGTTGGCTGCTTTTCCTTCACTCTGCGGTCACACTCATCCCAAACCATCTCAATTGAGATTGGGCGATTGTGGAGGCCTGGTCATCTGATGCAGCACTCCACCACTCTCCTTGGTAAAATAGCCCTTACACAGCCTGGAGGTGTGTTGGGTCATTGTCCTGTGGAAAAACAAATGATAGTCCCACTAAACGCAATCAGATGGGATGGTATATCGCTGCAGAATGCTGTGGTAGCCATGCTGGTTAAGTGTGCCTTGAATTCTAAATAAATCACTGACAGTGTCACCAGCAAAGCACCATCACACCTCCTCCTCCATGCTTCACGGTGGGAACCACACATGCGGAGATCATCCGTTCACCTACTCCGCATCTCACAAAGACATGTCGGTTGGAACCAAAAATCTCACATTTTGACTCATCAGACCAAAGAATGGATTTCCACTGGTCTAATGTCCATTGCTCGTGTTTCTTGGCCTAAGCAAGTCTCTTCTTATGATTGGTGTCCTTTAGTAGTGGTTTCTTTGCAGCAATTCGAGCATGAAGGCCTGATTCACACAGTGTCCTCTGAACAGTTGATGTTGAGATTTGTTTGCTACTTGAATTCTGT
>NW_024605196.1:0-4277 GCF_018296145.1 Oncorhynchus tshawytscha | reverse complement strand
TAGAGACAGTAGATCTAGCTGGTCTGTCATATTATAATAGAGACAGTAGATCTAGCTGGTCTGTCATAATATAATAGAGACAGTAGATCTAGCTGGTCTGTCATAATATAATAGAGACAGTAGATCTAGCTGGTCTGTCATAATATAATAGAGACAGTAGATCTAGCTGGTCTGTCATATTATAATAGAGACAGTAGATCTAGCTGGTCTGTCATATTATAATAGAGACAGTAGATCTAGCTGGTCTGTCATAATATAATAGAGACAGTAGATCTAGCTGGTCTGTCATAATATAATAGAGACAGTAGATCTAGCTGGTCTGTCATAATATAATAGAGACAGTAGATCTAGCTGGTCTGTCATAATATAATAGAGACAGTAGATCTAGCTGGTCTGTCATAATATAATAGAGACAGTAGATCTAGCTGGTCTGTCATAATATAATAGAGACAGTAGATCTAGCTGGTCTGTCATAATATAATAGAGACAGTAGATCTAGCTGGTCTGTCATAATATAATAGAGACAGTAGATCTAGCTGGTCTGTCATATTATAATAGAGACAGTAGATCTAGCTGGTCTGTCATATTATAATAGAGACAGTAGATCTAGCTGGTCTGTCATAATATAATAGAGACAGTAGATCTAGCTGGTCTGTCATAATATAATAGAGACAGTAGATCTAGCTGGTCTGTCATAATATAATAGAGACATAATGTAATAGAGGCAGTAGATCCAGCTGGTCTGTCATATTATAATAGAGACAGTATATCTAGCTGGTCTGTCATACTATAAAAGAGACAGTAGATCTAGCTGGTCTGTCATATTATAATAGAGACAGTAGATCTAGCTGGTCTGTCATAACATAATAGAGACAGTAGATCTAGCTGGTCTGTCATAATATAATAGAGACAGTAGATCTAGCTGGTCTGTCATAATATAATAGAGACAGTATATCTAGCTGGTCTGTCATACTATAAAAGAGACAGTAGATCTAGCTGGTCTGTCATATTATAATAGAGACAGTAGATCTAGCTGGTCTGTCATATTATAATAGAGACAGTAGATCTAGCTTGTCTGTCATAATATAATAGAGACATAGAGACAGTAGATCTAGCTGGTTTGTCATATTATAATAGAAACAGTAGATCTAGCCTGTCTTTCATAATATAACAGAGACATTAGATCTAGCTGGTCTGTCATAATATAACAGACACAGTAGATCTAGCTGGTCTGTCATATTATAATAGAGACAGTAGATCTAGCTGGTCTGTCATATTATAATAGAGACAGTAGATCTAGCTGGTCTGTCATAATATAATAGAGACAGTAGATCTAGCTGGTTTGTCATATTATAATAGAGACAGTAGATCTAGCTGGTTTGTCATAATATAATAGAGACAGTAGATCTAGCTGGTCTGTCATAATATAATAGAAAAAGTAGATCTAGCTGGTCTGTCATAACATAATAGAGACAGTAGATCTAGCTGGTCTGTCATAATATAATAGAGACAGTAGATCTAGCTGGTCTGTCATAATAATAGAGAGACAGTAGATCTAGCTGGTCTGTCATAATATAATAGAGACAGTAGATCTAGCTGGTCTGTCATAATATAAAAGATCTAGCTGGTCTGTCATAATATAATAGAGACAGTAGATCTAGCTGGTCTGTCATAACATAATAGAGACAGTAGATCTAGCTGGTCTGTCATAATATAATAGAGACAGTAGATCTAGCTGGTCTGTCATAATATAATAGAGACAGTAGATCTAGCTGGTCTGTCATAATATAATAGAGACAGTAGATCTAGCTGGTCTGTCATAATATAATAGAGACAGTAGATCTAGCTGGTCTGTCATATTATAATAGAGACAGTAGATCTAGCTGGTCTGTCATATTATAATAGAGACAGTAGATCTAGCTTGTCTGTCATAATATAATAGAGACATAGAGACAGTAGATCTAGCTGGTTTGTCATATTATAATAGAAACAGTAGATCTAGCCTGTCTTTCATAATATAACAGAGACATTAGATCTAGCTGGTCTGTCATAATATAACAGAGACAGTAGATCTAGCTGGTTTGTTATAATACAATAGAGACAGTATATCTAGCTGGTCTGTCATATTACAATAGAGACAGTAGATCTAGCTGGTCTACCATAATATAATAGAGACATAGAGACAGTAGATCTAGCTGGTTTGTCATAGAGACAGTAGATCTAGCTGGTTTGTCATAATTATAATAGAGACAGTAGATCTAGCTGGTCTGTCATAATATAATAGAGACAGTAGATCTAGCTGGTCTGTCATAATATAATAGAGACAGTAGATCTAGCTGGTCTGTCATAATATAATAGAGACAGTAGATCTAGCTGGTCTGTCATAATATAATAGAGACAGTAGAGCTGGTCTGTCATAATATAATAGAGACAGTAGATCTAGCTGGTCTGTCATAATATAATAGAGACAGTAGATCTAGCTGGTCTGTCATAATATAATAGAGACAGTAGATCTAGCTGGTCTGTCATAATATAATAGAGCAGTAGATCTAGCTGGTCTGTCATAACATAATAGAGACAGTAGATCTAGCTGGTCTGTCATAATATAATAGAGACAGTAGATCTAGCTGGTCTGTCATAATATAATAGAGACAGTAGATCTAGCTGGTCTGTCATAATATAATAGAGACAGTAGATCTAGCTGGTCTCTCATAATACAATAGAAACAGTAGATCTAGCTGGTCTGTCATAATATAATAGAGACATTAGATCTAGCTGGTCTGTCATAATATAATAGAGACAGTAGATCTAGCTGGTCTGTCATAATATAATAGAGAAAGTATATCTAGCTGGTCTGTCATATTATAATAGAGACAGTAGATCTAGCTTGTCTGTCATACTATAAAAGAGAGAGTAGATCTAGCTGGTCTGTCATATTATAATAGAGACAGTAGATCTAGCTGGTCTGTCATAATATAATAGATCTAGACTGGTCTGTCATAATAAATAGAGACAGTAGATCTAGCTGGTCTGTCATAATATAATAGAGACAGTAGAGACAGTAGATCTAGCTGGTTTGTCATATTATAATAGAAACAGTAGATCTAGCCTGTCTTTCATAATATAACAGAGACATTAGATCTAGCTGGTCTGTCATAATATAACAGAGACAGTAGATCTAGCTGGTTTGTTATAATACAATAGAGACAGTATATCTAGCTGGTCTGTCATATTATAATAGAGACAGTAGATCTAGCTGGTCTACCATAATATAATAGAGACATAGAGACAGTAGATCTAGCTGGTCTGTTTGTCATATTATAATAGAGACAGTAGATCTAGCTGGTTGTCATAATACAATAGAGACAGTAGATCTAGCTGGTCTGTCATAATATAATAGAGACAGTGGATCTAGCTGGTCTCTCATAATATAATAGAGACAGTAGATCTAGCTGGTCTGTCATAATACAATAGAGACAGTAGATATATCTGGTCTGTCATAATATAATAGAGACAGTGGATCTAGCTGGTATATCATAATATAATAGAGACAGTAGATCTAGCTGGTCTGTCATAATATAATAAAGACAGTAGATATATCTGGTCTGTCATAACATAATAGAGACAGTAGCTCTAGCTAGTCTGTCATAATACAATAGAGACAGTAGATCTAGCTGGTCTGTCATAACATAATATAATAGAGACAGTAGATCTAGCTGGTCTGTCATAATATAATAGAGACAGTAGATCTAGCTGGTCTGTCATAATATAATAGAGACAGTAGATCTAGCTGGTCTGTCATAATATAATAGAGACAGTAGATCTAGCTGGTCTGTCATAATATAATAGAGACAGTAGATCTAGCTGGTCTGTCATAATATAATAGAGACAGTAGATCTAGCTGGTCTGTCATAATATAAAAGAGATAGTAGATTTAGCTGGTCTGTCATATTATAATAGAGACAGTAGATAGCTGGTCTGTCATATTATAATAGAGACAGTAGATCTAGCTGGTCTGTCATACTCTGATCTAGCTATATATAATAGAGACATAGAGACAGTAGATCTAGCTGGTTTGTCATATTATAATAGAAACAGTAGATCTAGCCTGTCTTTCATAATATAACAGAGACATTAGATCTAGCTGGTCTGTCATAATATAACAGAGACAGTAGATCTAGCTGGTTTGTTATAATACAATAGAGACAGTATATCTAGCTGGTCTGTCATATTACAATAGAGACAGTAGATCTAGCTGGTCTACCATAATATAATAG
>NW_024605195.1:0-4277 GCF_018296145.1 Oncorhynchus tshawytscha | reverse complement strand
CTACTACTACTACACCTACTACTACTACACCTACTACTACTACACCTACTACACATACTACTACCTACTACTACTACACCTACTACTACTACACCTACTGCTGGGCACCTACTACACAACTACTACTACACCTTACTACTACTACTACACCTACTACACCTACTACTACTAACCTACTACTACTACACCTACTACTATTACTACAACTACTATACTACTACACCTACTACTACACCATTGCTACAACTACTGCTGCTACTACACCTACTACTACTACACCCACTACCACACCTAATACTACAACTACTGCTACAACTACTGCTGCACACTTACACCTACTACTACTACACCTACTACTACTACACTGCTAATTCCATTACTACAACTACTGCTGCTACTACTACACCTACTACTACTACACCTACTACTACACCTATACTACAACTATTGCTGCATTACTACACCTACTACTACTACACCCACTACACACCTACTACCTACACCTACATACTACACCATACTACTACACCTACTACTACTACTACTACAACTACTACTACTATACACTAGTATTGCAATACTATATCTGCTACTACTACTATTGTTACTACTATTGTTACTACTATTGTTAATACTACTATTGTTACTACTACTATTGTTACTACTACTACTATTGTTAATGCTATTATTGTTACTAAACTGCTATTGTTACTACTACTACTACTATTGTTACTACTACTAGTGTTACTACTACTATTGTTAATGCTACTATTGTTAATGATACTATTGTTACTACTACTATTGTTACTACTACTATTGTTACTACTACTACTACTACTACTTACTACTACTATTGTTGTTACTACTACTATTGTTACTACTACTATTGTTAATACTACTACTACAATTGTTACTACTACTAGTGTTACTACTACTATTGTTAATACTACTATTGTTACTACTATTGTTACTACTACTATTGTTACTACTACTATTGTTAATGCTACTATTGTTACTACTATTATTGTTAATGCTACTATTGTTAATGCTACTATTGTTACTACTACTAGTGTTACTACTACTATTGTTACTACTACTACTATTGTTACTACTACTATTGTTACTACTACTATTGTTACTACTACTAGTGTTACTACTACTATTGTTAATACTACTACTACTATTGTTAATACTACTATTGTTACTACTATTGTTACTACTACTAGTGTTACTACTACTATTGTTACTACTACTATTGTTAATGCTACTATTGTTACTACTGCTACTATTGTTACTACTACTATTGTTACTACTACTATTGTTAATGCTACTATTGTTACTACTACTATTGTTAATGCTACTATTGTTAATGCTACTATTGTTAATGCTACTATTGTTACTACTACTAGTGTTACTACTACTATTGTTACTGCTACTATTGTTAATGCTACTATTGTTAATGCTACTATTGTTAATGCTACTAGTGTTACTGCTACTATTGTTACTACTACTATTGTTACTACTACTAGTGTTACTACTACTATTGTTAATGCTACTATTGTTAATGCTACTACTATTGTTAATGCTACTATTGTTACTACTACTAGTGTTACTACTACTATTGTTAATGCTACTATTGTTAATGCTACTATTGTTACTACTACTATTGTTACTACTACTATGTTTATGCTATTGTTACTACTACTATTGTTACTACTACTAGTTGTTACTGCTACTATTGTTACTACTACTATTGTTACTACTACTATTGTTAATGCTACTATTGTTACTACTACTATTGTTACTACTACTATTGTTAATGCTACTATTGTTAATGCTACTAGTGTTACTACTACTATTGTTACTACTACTATTGTTACTACTACTAGTGCTACTACTACTATTGTTAATGCTACTATTGTTACTACTACTAGTGTTACTACTACTAGTGTTACTACTACTATTGTTAGTACTACTAGTGTTACTACTACTATTGTTACTACTACTATTGTTAATGCTACTAGTGTTACTACTACTATTGCTACTACTACTATTGTTAATACTACTATTGTTACTACTACTAGTGTTACTACTACTATTGTTACTACTACTATTGTTAATGCTACTATTGTTACTACTACTATTGTTACTACTACTATTGTTAATGCTACTATTGTTACTACTACTATTGTTACTACTACTATTGTTAATGCTACTATTGTTACTACTACTAGTGTTACTACTACTAGTGTTACTACTACTATTGTTAGTACTACTAGTGTTTCTACTACTACTATTGTTACTACTACTACTATTGTTACTACTACTACTATTGTTACTACTACTACTATTGTTAGTACTACTACTATTGTTAGTACTACTAGTGTTACTACTATTACTATTGTTACTACTACTATTGTTAATGCTACTTGTTACTACTACTATTGTTACTACTACTATTGTTACTACTGCTACTACTGTTACTGCTACTATTGTTACTACTACTATTGTTACTACTACTATTGTTACTACTACTATTGTTACTACTACTACTACTTGTTAATGCTACTATTGTTATTGTTACTAAACTATTGTTACTACTACTACTGTTACTGTTACTTTGTTACTACTACTAGTGTTACTACTACTATTGTTAATGCTACTATTGTTAATGCTACTATTGTTAATGCTACTATTGTTAATGCTACTATTGTTAATGCTACTATATTGTTACTACTACTACTACTGTTATTGTTAATACTACTATTGTTACTACTACTATTGTTACTACTACTTGTTAATGCTACTATTGTTACTGCTACTACTTGTTACTACTACTACTTGTTACTACTACTATTGTTAATACTACTACTATTGTTACTACTACTATTGTTAATGCTACTATTGTTACTACTACTAGTGTTTCTACTACTAGTGTTACTACTACTATTGTTAATGCTACTATTGTTAATGCTACTATTGTTAATGCTACTAGTGTTACTACTACTATTGTTACTACTACTATTGTTACTACTACTATTGTTAATGCTACTATTGTTACTACTACTAGTGTTACTACTACTAGTGTTACTACTACTATTGTTACTACTACTATTGTTACTACTACTATGTTACTACTACTATTGTTACTACTACTATTGTTAATGCTACTAGTGTTACTACTACTATTGCTACTACTACTATTGTTTATACTACTATTGTTACTACTACTACTAGTGTTACTACTACTATTGTTAATGCTACTATTGTTACTACTACTATTGTTACTACTACTATTGTTAATGCTACTATTGTTACTACTACTAGTGTTACTACTACTATTGTTACTACTACTATTGTTACTACTACTATTGTTAATGCTACTAGTGTTACTACTACTATTGCTACTACTACTATTGTTTATACTACTATTGTTACTACTACTAGTGTTACTACTACTATTGTTACTACTACTATTGTTACTACTACTATTGTTACTACTACTAGTGTTACTACTACTATTGTTACTACTACTACTTGTTAATGCTACTACTACTATTGTTACTACTACTATTGTTACTACTACTACTACTTTGTTAATACTATTGTTACTACTACTTTACTACTACTAGTTACTACTACTATTGTTACTACTACTATTGTTACTATTGTTAGTACTACTATTGTTACTACTACTATTGTTACTACTACTACTATTGTTACTACTACTACTTGTTACTTGTTACTACTACTATTGTTACTACTACTACTATTGTTACTTACTACTACTGTTACTACTACTAGTGTTACTACTACTACTATTGTTACTACTACTACTAGTGTTACTACTACTATTGTTACTGCTACTATTGTTAATGCTACTATTGTTACTGCTACTATTGTTACTACTACTATTGTTACTACTACTATTGTTACTACTACTATTGTTACTACTACTAGTGTTACTACTACTATTGTTAATGCTACTATTGTTACTACTACTATTGTTACTACTACTATTGTTACTACTACTGTTACTTGTTACTACTACTACTAGTTAGTATTACTATTGTTAATGCTACTACTGTTACTAACTACTATTGTTACTACTACTATTGTTACTACTACTATTGTTACTACTACTATTGTTAATGCTACTATTGTTACTACTATTGTTAATGTAAACCATTGTTAATGCTTACTACTACTATTGTTACTACTACTAGTGTTACTACTACTTGTTAATACTAGTACTATTGTTACTACTACTATTGTTA
>NW_024605194.1:0-4276 GCF_018296145.1 Oncorhynchus tshawytscha | reverse complement strand
GTCATATTATAATAGAGACAGTAGATCTAGCTGGTCTGTCATAATATAATAGAGACAGTAGATCTAGCTGGTCTGTCATATTATAATAGAGACAGTAGATCTAGCTGGTCTGTCATATTATAAAATAGACAGTAGATCTAGCTGGTCTGCCATAATATAATAGAGAAAGTAGATCTAGCTGGTCGGTCATAATATAGAGACAGTAGGTCTAGCTGGTCTGTCATATTACAGAGACAGTAGATCAAGCTGGTCTGTCATATGATAATAGAGACAGTAGATCTAGCTGGTCTGTCGTACTATAATTGTGACAGAAGATCTAGCTGGTCTGTCATATTATAATAGAGACAGTAGATCTAGCTGGTCTGTCATTTTATAATAGAGACAGTAGATCTTGCTGGTCTGTCATAATATAATAGAGACAGTACATGTAGCTGGTCTGTCATAATATAATAGAGACAGTAAATGTAGCTGGTCTGTCATATTATAATAGAGACAGTAGATCTAGCTGGTCTGTCATAATATAGAGACAGTAGTTCTAGCTGGTCTGTCATAATATAATAGAGACAGTAGATCTAGCTGGTCTGTCATATTATAATAGAGACAGTAGATCTAGCTGGCCTGTCATATTATAATAGAGACAGTAGATCTAGCTGGTCTGTCATAATATAATAGAGAGACACAGTAGATCTAGCTGGTCTGTCATAATATAATAGAGACAGTAGATCTAGCTGGTCTGTCATATATAATAGAGACAGTAGATCTAGCTGGTCTGTCATAATATAATAGAGACAGTAGATCTAGCTGGTCTGTCATATATAATAGAGACAGTAGATCTAGCTGGTCTGTCATAATATAATAGAGACAGTAGATCTAGCTGGTCTGTCATATTATAATAGAGACAGTAGATCTAGCTGGTCTGTCATAATATAATAGAGACAGTAGATCTAGCTGGTCTGTCATATTATAATAGAGACAGTAGATCTAGCTGGTCTGTCATAATATAATAGAGACAGTAGATCTAGCTGGTCTGTCATAATATAATAGAGACAGTAGATCTAGCTGGTCTGTCATATTATAATAGAGACAGTAGATCTAGCTGGTCTGTCATATTATAATAGAGACAGTAGATCTAGCTGGTCTGTCATAATATAATAGAGACAGTAGATCTAGCTGGTCTGTCATAATATAATAGAGACAGTAGATCTAGCTGGTCTGTCATAATATAATAGAGACAGTAGATCTTGCTGGTCTGTCATATATAATAGAGACAGTAGATCTAGCTGGTCTGTCATAATATAATAGAGACAGTAGATCTACATGTAGCTGGTCTGTCATAATATAATAGAGACAGTAGATGTAGCTGGTCTGTCATATTATAATAGAGACAGTAGATCTAGCTGGTCTGTCATAATATAATATCATAATATAGAGACAGTAGACTAGCTGGTCTGTCATAATATAATAGAGACAGTAGATCTAGCTGGTCTGTCATAATTTCATAGAGACAGTAGATCTAGCTGGTGTGTCATAATATAATAGAGACCGTATATCTAGCTGGTGTGTCATAATATAATTGAGACAGTAGATCTAGCTGGTCTGTCATAATATAAAAGAGAAAGTAGATCTAGCTGGTCTTCCCTAATATAATAGAGACGGTAGATCTAGCTGGTCTGTCATATTATAATAGAGACAGTAGATCTAGCTGGTCTGTCATAATATAATAGAGACAGTAGATCTAGCTGGTCTGTCATATTACAGAGACAGTAAATCTTGCTTGTCTGTCATATTACAGAGACAGTAGATCTAGCTGGTCTGTCATAATATAATAGAGACAGTCGGTCTAGCTGGTCTGTCATATTACAGAGACAGTAGATCAAGCTGGTCTGTCATATTATAATAGAGACAGTAGATCTAGCTGGTCTGTCATATTATAATAGAGAGAGTAGATCTAGCTTGTCTGTCATATTATAATAGAGAGAGTAGATCTAGCTGGTCTGTCATCATATAATAGAGACAGTAGATCTAGCTGGTTTGTCATATTACAGAGACAGTAGATCTAGCTGGTCTGTCATAATACAATAGAGACAGTAGATCTAGCTGGTCTGTCAAAATATAATAGAGACAGTAGATCTAGCTGGTCTGTCATAATATAATAGAGACAGTAGATCTAGCTGGTCTGTCCTAATATAATAGAGACAGTAGATCTAGCTGGTCTGTCATAATATAATAGAGACAGTAGATTTCCCTGGTTTGTCATATTACATAGACAGTAGATCTAGCTGGTCTGTCATAATATAATAGAGACAGTAGATCTAGCTGGTCTGTCATATTATAATAGAGACAGTAGTTCTAGCTGGCCTGTCATGTCATAATATAATAGAGACAGTAGGTCTAGCTGGTCTGTCATAATATAATAGAGACAGTAGATCTAGCTGGTCTGTCATAATATAATAGAGACAGTAGATCTAGCTGCTCTGTCATAATATAATAGAGACAGTACATCAAATCAAATCAAATCAAATCAAATCAAATTTTATTTGTCACATACACATGGTTAGCAGATGTTAATGCGAGACAGCGAAATGCTTGTGCTTCTAGTTCCGACAATGCAGTAATAAGACAAGTAATCTAACTAACAATTCCAAAAAAAAAAACTACTGTCATACACAGTGTAAGGGGATAAAGAATATGTACATAAGGATATATGAATGAGTGATGGTACAGAGCAGCATAGGCAAGATACAGTAGATGATATCGGGTACAGTATATACATATGAGATAAGTATGTAAACCAAGTGGCATAGTTAAAGTGGCTAGTGATACATGTATTACATAAGGATGCAGTCGATGATATAGAGAGACAGTATCAACGTATGCATATGAGATGAACAATGTAGGGTAAGACATTATATAAGGTAGCATTGTTTAAAGTGGCTAGTGATATATTTACATCATTTCCCATCGATTCCCATGATTAAAGTGGCTGGAGTAGAGTCAGTGACATTGACAGTGTGTTGGCAGTAGCCACTCAATGTTAGTGGTGGCTGTTTAACAGTCTGATGGCCTTGAGATAGAAGCTGTTTTTCAGTCTCTCGGTCCCAGCTTTGATGCACCTGTACTGACCTCGCCTTCTGGATGGCAGCGGGGTGAACAGGCAGTGGCTCGGCTGGTTGATGTCCTTGATGATCTTTATGGCCTTCCTGTAGCATCGGGTGGTGTAGGTGTCCTGGAGGGCAGGTAGTTTGCCCCCGGTGATGCGTTGTGCAGACCTCACTACCCTCTGGAGAGCCTTAGGTTGAGGGCGGTGCAGTTGCCATACCAGGCGGTGATACAGCCCGCCAGGATGCTCTCGATTGTGCATCTGTAGAAGTTTTGTGAGTGCTTTTGGTGACAAGCCGAATTTCTTCAGCCTCCTGAGGTAAAGAGACGCTGCTGCGCCTTCCTCACGTGCTGTCTGTGTGAGTGGACCAATTCAGTTTGTCTGTGATGTGTATGCCGAGGAACTTAAAACTTGCTACCCTCTCCACTACTGTTCCATCGATGTGGATGGGGTGTTCCCTCTGCTGTTTCCTGAAGTCCACAATCATCTCCTTAGTTTTGTTGACGTTAGTGTGAGGTTATTTTCCTGACACCACACTCCGAAGGCCCTCACCTCCTCCCTGTCATCTATCGTTGTTGGTAATCAAGCTGGTTGTCATCATATAAACTTGATGATCTGAGTTGGTCGTGCATGGCCACGCAGTCTAGCTGGGTGAACAGGAGTACAGGAGAGGGCTCAGAACGCACCCTGGTCTGGCCCCAGTGTTAGAGGATCAGCGGGGAGGAGATGTTGTTGCCTACCCTCACCACCTGGGGGCGTAGATCAGGAAGTCCAGTACCCAGTTGCACAGGGCGGGGCTCGAGACCCAGGGTCTCGAGCTTGATGACGAGCTTGGAGGGTACTATGGTGTTGAATGCCGAGCTGGTCTGTCGATGAACAGCATTCTCACATAGGTATTCCTCTTGTCCAGATGGGTTAGGGCAGTGTGCAGTGTGGTTGAGATTGCATCGTCTGCTGGACCTATTTGGGCGGTAAGCAAATTGGAGTGGGTCAAGGGTGTCAGGTAGGGTGGAGGTGATGTATGTGGTCTGTAGCTGTAGCTGGTCTGTCATAATATAATAGAGACAGTAAATGTAGCTGGTCTGTCATATTATAATAGAGACAGTAGATCTAGCTGGTCTGTCATAATATAGAGACAGTAGTTCTAGCTGATCTGTCATAATATAATAGAGACAA
>NW_024605193.1:0-4275 GCF_018296145.1 Oncorhynchus tshawytscha | reverse complement strand
TCATGGGAATCGATGGGAAATGATGTAAATATATCACTAGCCACTTTAAACAATGCTACCTTATATAATGTTACTTACCCTACATTGTTCATCTCATATGCATACGTTGATACTGTACTCTATATCATCGACTGCATCCTTATGTAATACATGTATCACTAGCCACTTTAACTATGCCACTTGGTTTACATACTTATCTCATATGTATATACTGTACTCGATATCATCTACTGTATCTTGCCTATGCTGCTCTGTACCATCACTCATTCATATATCCTTATGTACATATTCTTTATCCCCTTACACTGTGTATGACAGTAGTTTTTTTTGGAATTGTTAGTTAGATTACTTGCTCATTATTACTGCATTGTCGGAACTAGAAGCACAAGCATTTCGCTACACTCGCATTAACATCTGCTAACCATGTGTATGTGACAAATAAAATTTGATTTGATTTGATTTAGATTTGAACCTTTGATGAGCTTCGGATGTTTTCACTCACGAGACGCCCAGTTAGATAGCAAATGTTCCTTTTATCCAAAAATATTATTTTTGTTAGGCGAAATAGCTCCGTTTGTTCTTCACATTTGGCTGAGAAATCGCCCGGAAATTGCAGTCACGAAAATGGCGAAAAATATTCCATATTAGCTCCATAGACAGAAACATGGCAAACGTTGTTTATAATCAATCCTCAAGGTGTTTTTCAAATATCTATTCGATAATATATCCATCGGGACAATTAGTTTTTCAGTAGGACCGATTGGAGTATGAGGACTTCCGGCGCCGACAGAGATGGCCGCCTCGCTTCGCGTTCCTAGGAAACTATGCAGTTTTTTGTTTTTTTACGTGTTATTTCTTACACTAGTACCCCAGGTCATCTTAGGTTTCTTTACATACAGCCGACAAGAACTACTGAATATAAGATCAGCGTCAACTCACCATCAGTACGACCAAGAATATGTTTTTCGCGACGCGGATCCTGTGTTCTGCCTTACAACCAGTGTAACCGAGTGGATCACATGCAGCGACCAAAAAAAAAAAAAAACGACTCAGAAAAAGAGGGAAACGAAGCGGTCTTCTGGTCAGACTCCGGAGACGGGCACATCGTGCACCACTCCCTAGCATTCTTCTTGCCAATGTCCAGTCTCTTGACAACAAGGTTGATGAAATCCGAGCAAGGGTAGCATTCCAGAGGGACATCAGAGACTAACGTTCTCTGCTTCACGGAAACATGGCTAACTGGAGAGACGCAATCCGAAGCGGTGCAGCCAGCGGGTTTCTCCACGCATCGCGCCGACAGAAACAAACATCTTTCTGGTAAGAAGAGGGGCGGGGGCGTATGTCTTATGGCCAACGTGACATGGTGTGATGAAAGAAACATACAGGAACTCAAATCCTTCTGTTCACCTGATTTAGAATTCCTCACAATCAAATGTAGACCGCATTATCTACCAAGAGAATTCTCTTCGATTATAATCACAGCCGTATATATCCCCCCAAGCAGACACATCGATGGCTCTGAACGAACTTTATTTAACTCTCTGCAAACTGGAAACGATTTATCCGGAGGCTGCATTCATTGTAGCTGGGGATTTTAACAAGGCTAATCTGAAAACAAGACTCCTAAATTTTATCAGCATATCGATTGCGCAACCAGGGGTGGAAAGACCCTGGATCATTGTTGCTCTAACTTCCGCGACGCATATAAGGCCCTGCCCCGCCCCCTTTCGGAAAAGCTGACCACGACTCCATTTTGTTGATCCCTGCCTACAGACAGAAACTAAAACAAGAAGCTCCCACGCTGAGGTCTGTCCAACGCTGGTCCGACCAAGCTGACTCCACACTCCAAGACTGCTTCCATCACGTGGACTGGGAGATGTTTCGTATTGCGTCAGACAACAACATTGACGAATACGCTGATACGGTGTGCGAGTTCATTAGAACGTGCGTTGAAGATGTCGTTCCCATAGCAACGATTAAAACATTCCCTAACCAGAAACCGTGGATTGATGGCAGCATTCGTGTGGAACTGAAGGCACGAACCACTGCTTTTAATCAGGGCAAGGTGTCTGGTAACATGGCTGAATACAAACAGTGCAGCTATTCCCTCCGCAAGGCTATCAAACAAGCTAAGCGCCAGTACAGAGACAAAGTAGAATCTCAATTCAACGGCTCAGACACAAGAGGTATGTGGCAGGGTCTACAGTCAATCACGGACTACAGGAAGAAACCCAGCCCAGTCACGGACCAGGATGTCTTGCTCCCAGGCAGACTAAATAACTTTTTTGCCCGCTTTGAGGACAATACAGTGCCACTGACACGGCCTGCAACGGAAACATGCGGTCTCTCCTTCACTGCAGCCGAAGTGAGTAAGACATTTAAACGTGTTAACCCTCGCAAGGCTGCAGGCCCAGACGGCATCCCCAGCCGCGCCCTCAGAGCATGCGCAGACCAGCTGGCCGGTGTGTTTACGGACATATTCAATCAATCCCTATACCAGTCTGCTGTTCCCACATGCTTCAAGAGGGCCACCATTGTTCCTGTTCCCAAGAAAGCTAAGGTAACTGAGCTAAACGACTACCGCCCGTAGCACTCACATCCATCATCATGAAGTGCTTTGAGAGACTAGTCAAGGACCATATCACCTCCACCCTACCTGACACCCTTGACCCACTCCAATTTGCTTACCGCCCAAATAGGTCCACAGACGATGCAATCTCAACCACACTGCACACTGCCCTAACCCATCTGGACAAGAGGAATACCTATGTGAGAATGCTGTTCATCGACTACAGCTCGGCATTCAACACCATAGTACCCTCCAAGCTCGTCATCAAGACCCTGGGTCTCGACCCCGCCCTGTGCAACTGGGTACTGGACTTCCTGACGGGCCGCCCCCAGGTGGTGAGGGTAGGCAACAACATCTCCTCCCCGCTGATCCTCAACACTGGGGCCCCACAAGGGTGCGTTCTGAGCCCTCTCCTGTACTCCCTGTTCACCCACGACTGCGTGGCCATGCACGCCTCCAACTCAATCATCAAGTTTGCGGACGACACAACAGTGGTAGGCTTGATTACCAACAACGACGAGACGGCCTACAGGGAGGAGGTGAGGGCCCTCGGAGTGTGGTGTCAGGAAAATAACCTCACACTCAACGTCAACAAAACTAAGGAGATGATTGTGGACTTCAGGAAACAGCAGAGGGAACACCCCCATCCACATCGATGGAACAGTAGTGGAGAGGGTAGCAAGTTAAGTTCCTCTGCATACACATCACAGACAAACTGAATTGGTCCACTCACACAGACAGCATCGTGAGGAAGGCGCAGCAGCGCCTCTTCAACCTCAGGAGGCTGAAGAAATTCGGCTTGTCACCAAAAGCACTCACAAACTTCTACAGATGCACAATCGAGAGCATCCTGGCGGGCTGTATCACCGCCTGGTATGGCAACTGCACCGCCCTCAACCGTAAGGCTCTCCAGAGGGTAGTGAGGTCTGCACAACGCATCACCGGGGGCAAACTACCTGCCCTCCAGGACACCTACACCACCCGATGCTACAGGAAGGCCATAAAGATCATCAAGGACATCAACCACCGAGCCACTGCCTGTTCACCCCGCTGCCATCCAGAAGGCGAGGTCAGTACAGGTGCATCAAAGCTGGGACCGAGAGACTGAAAAACAGCTTCTATCTCAAGGCCATCAGACTGTTAAACAGCCACCACTAACATTGAGTGGCTACTGCCAACACACTGTCAATGACACTGACTCTACTCCAGCCACTTTAATCATGGGAATCGATGGGAAATGATGTAAATATATCACTAGCCACTTTAAACAATGCTACCTTATATAATGTTACTTACCCTACATTGTTCATCTCATATGCATACGTTGATACTGTACTCTATATCATCGACTGCATCCTTATGTAATACATGTATCACTAGCCACTTTAACTATGCCACTTGGTTTACATACTTATCTCATATGTATATACTGTACTCGATATCATCTACTGTATTTTGCCTATGCTGCTCTGTACCATCACTCATTCATATATCCTTATGTACATATTCTTTATCCCCTTACACTGTGTATGACAGTAGTTTTTTTTGGAATTGTTAGTTAGATTACTTGCTCGTTATTACTGCATTGTCGGAACTAGAAGCACAAGCATTTCGCTACACTCGCATTAACATCTGCTAACCATGTGTATGTGACAAATAAAATTTGATTTGATTTGAGTAATGGCTACCTCTGTATTTTACGCGAG
>NW_024605192.1:0-4275 GCF_018296145.1 Oncorhynchus tshawytscha | reverse complement strand
CTCTCTCTCTTTAGTTTATTTGGTAAATATTTTCTTAACTCTTCTTGAATGGCGCTGTTGGATAAAGGCTTGTAAGTAAACATTTCAAGGTAAGGTCTACACTTGTTGTATTCAGCGCATGTGACAACAAATCTTTGATTTGATTTGATATTCAGGCAGATGGGTCCTCAGGTGGTTAGATGAAGCTCTGTTGGTCTTAACATGGTGTTACAGTGTGTTGGTGTTACAGTGTGTTGGTCTTAGCATGGTGCTACAGTGTGTTGGTGTTACAGTGTGTTGGTCTTAACATGGTGTTACAGTATGTTGGTCTAGCATGGTGCTACAGTGTGTTGGTGTTACAGTGTGTTGGTCTTAACATGGTGTTACAGTGTTTTGGTCTTAACGTGGTGTTACAGTGTGTTGGTGTTACAGTGTGTTGGTCTTAACATGGTGTTACAGTGTGTTGGTCTTAGCATTGTGTTACAGTGTGTTGGTGTTACAGTTTGTTGGTGTTATAGTGTGTTGGTGTTACAGTGTGTTGGTCTTAACATGGTGTTACAGTGTGTTGGTGTTACAGTGTGTTGGTCTTAACATGGTGTTACAGTGTGTTGGTCTTAACATGGTGTTACAGTGTGTTGGTGTTACAGTGTGTTGGTCTTAACATGGTGTTACAGTGTGTTGGTGTTACAGTGTGTTGGTCTTAACATGGTGCTACAGTGTGTTGGTGTTACAGTGTGTTGGTCTTAATATGGTGTTACAGTGTGTTGGTGTTACAGTGTGTTGGTCTTGACATGGTGTTACAGTGTGTTGGTCTTAACATGGTGTTACAGTGTGTTGGTGTTATAATGTGTTGGTGTTACAGTGTGTTGGTGTTATAGTGTGTTGGTCTTAATGGTGTTACATTGTGTTGGTGTTAAAGTGTGTTGGTCTTAACATGGTGTTACAGTGTGTTGGTCTTAACATGGTGCTACAGTGTGTTGGTCTTAACATGGTGTTACAGTGTGTTGGTGTTACAGTGTGTTGGTGTTATAGTGTGTTGGTGTTACAGTGTGTTGGTGTTACACTGTGTTTGTCTTAACATGGTGTTACATTGTGTTGGTGTTACAGTGTGTTGGTCTTAACATGGTGTTACAGTGTGTTGGTCTTAACATGGTGTTACAGTGTGTTGGTGTTACAGTGTGTTGGTCTTAGCATGGTGTTACAGTGTGTTGGTGTTACAGTGTGTTGGTCTTAACATGGTGCTACAGTGTGTTGGTGTTACAGTGTGTTGGTCTTAACATGGTGTTACAGTGTGTTGGTCTTAACATGGTGCTACAGTGTGTTGGTCTTAACATGGTGTTACAGTGTGTTGGTCTTAACATGGTGTTATAGTGTGTTGGTCTTAGCATGATGTTATAGTGTGTTGGTGTTATAGTGTGTTGGTGTTACAGTGTGTTTGTCTTAACATGGTGTTACAGTGTGTTGGTGTTACAGTGTGTTGGTCTTAGCATGATGTTACAGTGTGTTGGTATTACAGTGTGTTGGTCTTAACATGGTGCTACAGTGTGTTGGTGTTACAGTGTGTTGGTCTTAACATGGTGTTACAGTGTGTTGGTCTTAACATGGTGCTACAGTGTGTTGGTCTTAACATGGTGTTACAGTGTGTTGGTGTTACAGTGTGTTGGTCTTAAAATGGTGTTACATTGTGTTGGTCTTAACATGATGCTACAGTGTGTTGGTCTAAACATGGTGTTACAGTGTGTTGGTGTTACAGTGTGTTGGTCTAAACATGGTGCTACAGTGTGTTGGTGTTACAGTGTGTTGGTGTTACAGTGTGTTGGTCTTAACATGGTGTTACAGTGTGTTGGTGTTACAGTGTGTTGGTCTTAACATGGTGTTACAGTGTGTTGGTGTTACAGTGTGTTGGTTTTAGCATGGTGTTACAGTGTGTTGGTGTTACAGTGTGTTGGTCTTAGCATGGTGTTACAGTGTGTTGGTGATACAGTGTGTTGGTCTTAACATGGTGTTACAGTGTGTTGGTGTTACAGTGTGTTGGTGTTACAGTGTGTTGGTCTTAACATGGTGTTACAGTGTGTTGGTGTTACAGTGTGTTGGTCTTAACATGGTGTTACAGTGTGTTGGTGTTACAGTGTGTTGGTCTTAACATGGTGTTACAGTGTGTTGGTGTTACAGTGTGTTGGTGTTACAGTGTGTTGGTCTTAACATGGTGTTACAGTGTGTTGGTGTTACAGTGTGTTGGTCTTAACATGGTGTTACAGTGTGTTGGTCTTAACATGGTGCTACCGTGTGTTGGTCTTAACATGGTGTTACAGTGTGTTGGTCTTAACATGGTGTTACAGTGTGTTGGTGTTACAGTGTGTTGGTGTTACAGTGTGTTGGTGTTATAGTGTGTTGGTCTTAACATGGTGTTACAGTGTGTTGGTGTTACAGTGTGTTGGTCTTAACATGGTGCTACAGTGTGTTGGTGTTATAGTGTGTTGGTATTACAGTGTGTTGGTGTTATAGTGTGTTGGTCTTAACATGGTGTTACAGTGTGTTGGTGTTACAGTGTGTTGGTCTTAACATGGTGCTACAGTGTGTTGGTCTTAACATGGTGTTACAGTGTGTTGGTGTTACAGTGTGTTGGTCTTAACATGGTGTTACAGTGTGTTGGTGTTACAGTGTGTTGGTGTTACAGTGTGTTGGTCTTAACATGGTGTTACAGTGTGTTGGTGTTATAGTGTGTTGGTATTACAGTGTGTTGGTGTTATAGTGTGTTGGTCTTAACATGGTGTTACAGTGTGTTGGTGTTACAGTGTGTTGGTCTTAACATGGTGCTACAGTGTGTTGGTCTTAACATGGTGTTACAGTGTGTTAGTGTTACAGTGTGTTGGTCTTAACATGGTGTTACAGTGTGTTGGTGTTACAGTGTGTTGGTGTTACAGTGTGTTGGTCTTAACATGGTGTTACAGTGTGTTGTTCTTAACATGGTGCTACAGTGTGTTGGTGTTATAGTGTGTTGGTGTTACAGTGTGTTGGTCTTAACATGGTGTTACAGTGTGTTGGTGTTACAGTGTGTTGGTCTTAGCATGGTGTTACAGTGTGTTGGTGTTACAGTGTGTTGGTCTTAACATGGTGTTACAGTGTGTTGGTGTTACAGTGTGTTGGTCTTAACATGGTGTTACAGTGTGTTGGTCTTAACATGGTGCTACCGTGTGTTGGTCTTAACATGGTGTTACAGTGTGTTGGTCTTAACATGGTGTTACAGTGTGTTGGTGTTACAGTGTGTTGGTGTTACAGTGTGTTGGTGTTATAGTGTGTTGGTCTTAACATGGTGTTACAGTGTGTTGGTGTTACAGTGTGTTGGTCTTAACATGGTGCTACAGTGTGTTGGTGTTATAGTGTGTTGGTATTACAGTGTGTTGGTGTTATAGTGTGCTGGTCTTAACATGGTGTTACAGTGTGTTGGTGTTACAGTGTGTTGGTCTTAACATGGTGCTACAGTGTGTTGGTCTTAACATGGTGTTACAGTGTGTTGGTGTTACAGTGTGTTGGTCTTAACATGGTGTTACAGTGTGTTGGTGTTACAGTGTGTTGGTGTTACAGTGTGTTGGTCTTAACATGGTGTTACAGTGTGTTGGTGTTATAGTGTGTTGGTATTACAGTGTGTTGGTGTTATAGTGTGTTGGTCTTAACATGGTGTTACAGTGTGTTGGTGTTACAGTGTGTTGGTCTTAACATGGTGCTACAGTGTGTTGGTCTTAACATGGTGTTACAGTGTGTTAGTGTTACAGTGTGTTGGTCTTAACATGGTGTTACAGTGTGTTGGTGTTACAGTGTGTTGGTGTTACAGTGTGTTGGTCTTAACATGGTGTTACAGTGTGTTGTTCTTAACATGGTGCTACAGTGTGTTGGTGTTATAGTGTGTTGGTGTTACAGTGTGTTGGTCTTAACATGGTGTTACAGTGTGTTGGTGTTATGGTGTGTTGGTGTTACAGTGTGTTGGTGTTACAGTGTGTTGATCTTAATTAACATGGTGTTACAGTGTGTTGGTCTTAACATGGTGCTACAGTGTGTTGGTGTTACAGTGTGTTGGTCTTAACATGGTGTTACAGTGTTTTGGTCTTAACATGGTGTTACAGTGTGTTGGTGTTACAGTGTGTTGGTCTTAACATGGTGTTACAGTGTGTTGGTCTTAACATGGTGCTACAGTGTGTTGGTGTTACAGTGTGTTTCACTGTGTTGTGTCGGTTGCTCTACCTCAGGCAAAACTGGAGGCTTGTCAATGTTTCACTGTTTCCCCCCTCTTTTACCGTT
>NW_024605191.1:0-4274 GCF_018296145.1 Oncorhynchus tshawytscha | reverse complement strand
CCTGTGCTATATCTCCATCACTACTCTCTCTGTCCTAAATCTTTCCTGTTCTATATCTCCATCACTACTCTCTCTGTCCTATATATTTCCTGTTCTATATCTCCATCACTACTCTCTCTGTCCTAAATCTTTCCTGTTCTATATCTCCATCACTACTCTCTCTGTCCTATATATTTCCTGTTCTATATCTCCATCACTACTCTCTCTGTCCTAAATCTTTCCTGTTCTATATCTCCATCACTACTCTCTGTCCTGTATATGTAACGGTTTTCTAGTGGTGATGAAGGAGAGTCGGACCAAACTGCAGCGTGTCGATTGCGATCCATATTTATTAAACAAAACGTAAACACGACTAAACACTAAACACTAAACACTACAAAACAATAAACGTAATGAAAACCGAAAACAGCCTATCTAGTGCAAACTAACAGAGAGTACAAGTAAGACACTAAGGACAATCACCCACGACAAACTCAAAGAATATGGCTGCCTAAATATGGTTCCCAATCAGAGACAACGATAAGCACCTGCCTCTGATTGAGAACCACTCCAGACAGCCATAGACCTTGCTAGACAACCCACTAAGCTACAATCCCAATACCACCACCAAAACCCCAAGACAAACACACCACAATTACAAAACCCCATGCCACACCCTGGCCTGACCAAATACATAAAGATAAACACAAAATACTTTGACCAGGGCGTGACAGAACCCCCCTAAGGTGCGGACTCCCGAACGCACCTCAAAACAATAGGGAGGGTCCGGGTGGGCGTCTGTCCATGGTGGCGGCTCCGGCGCGGGACGTGGACCCCACTCCTTTAATGTCTTAGTCCCCTCCCCTTCGTCCCTGGATAGTCCACCCTCGCCGCCGACCATGGCCTAGTAGTCCCCACCCAGAACCCCACTGGACTGAGGAGCAGATCGGGACTGAAGGACAGCTCGGGACCGAGGCAGCTCGGGAGTGAGAGAAAGCTCAGGAGTGAGAGAAAGCTCAGGAGTGAGAGGAAGCTCAGGAGTGAGAGGAAGCTCAGGAGTGAGAGGAAGCTCAGGAGTGAGAGGAAGCTCAGGAGTGAGAGGAAGCTCAGGAGTGAGAGGAAGCTCAGGAGTGAGAGGAAGCTCAGGAGAGAGGAAGCTCAGGCAGGTAGATAGATCTACCAGCTCCTGGCTGGCTGGTGGTTGTCAGCAGATCCTGGCTGACTGGCAGATCCTGGCTGACTGGCAGATCCTGGCTGACTGGCAGATCTGGAAGAGTCTGGTTGACTGGCAGATCTGGAAGAGTCTGGTTGACTGGCAGATCTGGAAGAGTCTGGTTGACTGGCAGATCTGGAAGAGTCTGGTTGACTGGCAGATCTGGAAGAGTCTGGTTGACTGGCAGATCTGGAAGAGTCTGGTTGACTGGCAGATCTAGAAGAGTCTGGTTGACTGGCAGATCTGGAAGAGTCTGGCTGACTGGCAGATCTGGAAGAGTCTGGCTGACTGGCAGATCTGGAAGAGTCTGGCTGACTGGCAGATCTGGCGGCGCTGGGCAGACTGGCGGCGCTGGGCAGACTGGCGGCGCTGGGCAGACTAGCGGCGCTGGGCAGACTGGCGATGCTGGGCAGACTGGCGGCGCTGGGCAGACTGGCGGCGCTGGGCAGACTGGCGGCGCTGGGCAGACTGGCGGTGCTGGGCAGACTGACGACGCTGGGCAGACTGACGACGCTGGGCAGACTGGCGATGCTGGGCAGACTGGCGATGCTGGGCAGACTGTCGGCGCTGGGCAGACTGGCGACGCTGGGCAGACTGGGGGCACTGGCGGCGCTGGGCAGACTGGCGGCACTAGCTGCTCCATATAGGCTGACAGCTCTGGCGGCTTCTTACAGACTGACCGCTCTGGCGGCTCCGTGCTGACTGGCAGCTCCTTGCAGACTGGCAGCTCCTTACAGACTGACAGCTCCGTGCAGACTGACAGCTCCGTGCAGACTGACAGCTCCTTGCAGACTGGCAGCTCCATGCAGACTGGCTGCTCCATGCAGACTGGCAGCTCCATGCAGACTGGCTGCTCTATGCAGACTGACAGCTCTGGCTGCTTCATGCAGACTGACATCTCTGGCTGCTCCATGTAGACTGGCTGCTTCATGCAGACTGGCAGCTCGGGCTGCTTCATGTAGACTGACAGCTCTGGCTGCTCCATGCGGACTGACAGCTCTGGCTGCTCCATGTAGACTGACTGCTTCATGCAGACTGGCAGCTCGGGCTGCTTCATGTAGACTGACAGCTCTGACTGCTCCATGCAGACTGACAGCTCTGGCTGCTTCATGCAGACTGGCAGCTCTGGCTGCTCCATGTAGACTGGCTGCTTCATGCAGACTGGCAGCTTGGGCTGCTTCATGTAGACTGACAGCTCTGGCTGCTCCTTGCAGACTGGCAGCTCCATGCAGACTGGCAGCTCTGGCTGCTCCATGCAGACTGACAGCTCTGGCTGCTTCATGCAGACTGACAGCTCTGGCTGCTCCATGCAGACTGGCAGCTCTGGCTGCTCCATGCAGACTGGCAGCTCTGGCTGCTCCATGCAGACTGGCTGCTTCATGCAGACTGGCAGCTCTGGCTGCTCCATGCAGACTGACAGCTCTGGCTGCTCCATGCAGACTGACAGCTCTGGCTGCTCCTTGCAGACTGGCAGCTCTGGCTGCTCCATGCAGACTGACAGCTCTGGCTGCTCCATGCAGACTGACATCTCTGGCTGCTCCATGCAGACTGACAGCTCTGGCTGCTCCATGCAGACTGACAGCTCTGGCTGCTCCATGCAGACTGATGCCAGCTCTGGCTGCTCTATGCGGACTGACAGCTCTGGCTGCTCCATGCAGGCTGGCAGCTCTGGCTTCTCCATGCAGGCTGGCAGCTCTGGCTGCGCTGAACAGGCGGGAGACTCCGGCAGCGTAGGAGAGGAGAAAGGCTCTGGCTGCGCTAAACAGGCGGGAGGCTCCGGCAGCGCTGTAGAGGAGGAAGGCTCTGGCTGCGCTGAACAGGCGGGAGGATCCGGCAGCGCTGTAGAGGAGAAAGGCTCTGGCTGCGCTAAACAGGCGGGAGACACTGAAGGCCTGGTGCGTGGTGCTGGAACTGGTGGTACTGGATCGAGGACACGCACAGGAAGCCTGGAGCGGGGAGCTGCTACCGGAGGACTGGAGTGTGGAGGTGGCACAGGATGGGCTAGACCGTGAAGGCGTACTGGAGATCTTGAGAGCAGTGTTGGCACAGGATGTGCAAGGCTAGGATGTGCACAGGAGGCCTGGTGCGTGAGGCTGGCACCAACTTCACCAGCCGACTAACACGCACCTCAGGACGAGTATGGAGCGCTAACCCAGGTGCCATCAAATCCCCAACACGTTCCGTCGGGCGAATTCCATGCAAAAAGCACCAACACAGCAACTCCCTCATTTCTCTCTCCTCCAATTTCCCCATTAACTCCTTCACAGTCTCTGGTTCTGGTCTCCTCCTTGGCTCCTCACGATAAACAGGGAGAGTTGGCTCAGGTCTGACTCCTGACTCTGCCACACTCTCCTGAGCCCCCCAAGAAATTTTTGGGGCTTCCATCCGCTACGCCGTGCTGCCTCCTCATATCTGCGCCTCTCAGCTTTCG
Source organism: Oncorhynchus tshawytscha (assembly GCF_018296145.1). Taxonomy (NCBI): domain Eukaryota; kingdom Metazoa; phylum Chordata; class Actinopteri; order Salmoniformes; family Salmonidae; genus Oncorhynchus; species Oncorhynchus tshawytscha. Next base: position 651 of record NW_024605191.1, on the reverse strand, counting down.
CCGCCTCCAGTTCTTCCTTGGGGCGGCGATATTCTCCCCGGCTGAGCCCAGGGTCCTTTACCGTCCAGTTCTTCCTCCCATGTCCATTTCTCCAGGTGGTGCAGCCTCCCACTGCAGCTGCTGCTGCTGCTGCTGCCCTCTGTTGCCTCTCCTGTGGTTCCTGCCTGTTAACACGCTGCTTGGTCCGTTGGTGGTGGGTGATTCTGTAACGGTTTTCTAGTGGTGATGAAGGAGAGTCGGACCAAACTGCAGCGTGTCGATTGCGATCCATATTTATTAAACAAAACGTAAACACGACTAAACACTAAACACGACTAAACACTAAACACTACAAAACAATAAACGTAATGAAAACCGAAAACAGCCTATCTAGTGCAAACTAACAGAGAGTACAAGTAAGACACTAAGGACAATCACCCACGACAAACTCAAGAATATGGCTGCCTAAATATGGTTCCCAATCAGAGACAACGATAAGCACCTGCCTCTGATTGAGAACCACTCCAGACAGCCATAGACCTTGCTAGACAACCCACTAAGCTACAATCCCAATACCACCACCAAAACCCCAAGACAAACACACCACAATTACAAAAACCCCATGCCACACCCTGGCCTGACCAAATACATAAAGATAAACACAAAATACTT
>NW_024605190.1:0-4273 GCF_018296145.1 Oncorhynchus tshawytscha | reverse complement strand
CAGCTATTCCCTCCGCAAGGCTATTAAACAAGCTAAGCGTCAGTACAGAGACAAAAGTAGAATCTCAATTCAACGGCTCCAGACACAAGAGGCATGTGGCAGGGTCTACAGTCAATCACGGACTACAGGAAGAAATCCAGCCCAGCCACGGACCAGGATGTCTTGCTCCCAGGCAGACTAAATAACTTTTTGCCCGCTTTGAGGACAATACAGTGCCACTGACACGCCTGCAATGAAACATGCGGCCTCTCCTTCACTGCAGCCGAGGTGAGTAAGACATTTAAACGTGTTAACCCTCGCAAGGCTGCAGGCCCAGACGGCATCCCCAGCCGCGCCCTCAGAGCATGCGCAGACCAGCTGGCCGGTGTGTTTACGGACATATTCAATCAATCCCTATACCAGTCTGCTGTTCCCACATGCTTCAAGAGGGCCACCATTGTTCCTGTTCCCAAGAAAGCTAAGGTAACTGAGCTAAACGACTACCGCCCCGTAGCACTCACATCCGTCATCATGAAGTGCTTTGAGAGACTAGTCAAGGACCATATCACCTCCACCCTACCTGACACCCTAGACCAGGGGTGTCAAACTCAAATACCCAGTGGGCCAAAATGTAAAACCTGAACAAAGTCACGGGCCAACATTGAACAAATTAACCTTTTAATATGGACCCAAACAAGTTTTGCTTTAACATTGAATATGGAACAAGCATCGCTTATTACCATACAATATATAATTTAATAGTGGAGACATGCAAAATCGAATTTCAAATGAAAAAACACATCAATGGCATTCATTTATTAAATAAATAAAATTTAAATAAAAATTGTATGCCTCTTTTCTATTTGCAGCCTTCTGATTTAAATACCAAAATAAACTTTTTCCACTGGCTAATAATTTTACAAATAAAATGATAATAAATCAATCAATCATTCAAGCCCATGCCTTGTAGCAAGAAAAAGTGCATAAAGAAAACGTTAATTATTGCACACTGGTCTAATCTGATGTGCCCAAGCCAGATACCTGGCATCTCTTCTTGGATGCTAGTTCATCAATGTCTGGGCTCAAGCTCTGAGCTGAAGAAATCCTCAGTATCGAGCGAAGATGTTCATCAGTCAGACGTCTCCTGTGAGTTGTTTTGGTCATCTTCATCGAGGAGAAAAGTTGCTCGCATAGATAAGTGCTGCCGAACATGGAGAGCATCTGAGCAGCTTGGGTGCGGAGCTGAGGCATTGTGTCAGGGATGAACCGTGGAAACTGTGCGGCGCCCACAGCATCATACTTTGACTTCAGCGTGTCGTTGCACTGGAGTTCAATCAGCTCCATTTGGATGTTGGTTGGTGCATTTTCCACATCAACTGCAAAGGGATTACTAAGCAGTTCAAACTTGCATTTCTGGGCATCGAAGTCGGCAAATCGCCGGCTAAACTCAGCGGCGAGAACACTGAGTTTTTCAGCAAACTGTGCGCATGGGAACACGGCAGTAGAGATCTGCGCTTTTATGGATTGGCAGCAGGGAAAATGGCAAGGGTTTCCTTGCAGCATCTGATTCTCCCACAGGCACAGTTTAGTTTTGAAGGCCCTCACTGCAGCGTACATGTCTGTGATGATGCGCCCGCCCCTGAAGCTGCAGGTTCAGCGCATCGAGATGGCTCGAGATGTCACAGAGAAAGGCCAGCTCACACAGGAACTTTTTGCTCCCGGAGCTCTGCTGTATCCTTCCCTTTGGTTTCCAGGAATTGACATATTTCCTCACGCAGCTCGAAACATCTGTTCAGTACTTTTCCTCTGCTTAGCCATCTCACCTCTGTGTGATACGGCACGTCTGCGTATTCCGAACCACACTCCTCCAGAAAAGATTTAAACTGGTGGTGATTTAGACCTTTGGCTCTTATAAAGTTAACTACCTGTGTTACTGTGGTCATAACATGTTCCATCTTTTAGGGCTTTGGCACACAGTGCTTCCTGATGTATGATGCAGTGGTAAACAGTTAGCTCACCTGCACAGTTCTCTTCCCGCATCTTCTCCCGAACCATGCCCACCAGTCCACTCTTTTTTTTACCGCACATCGCTGGCGCACCATCTGTCGTTAATCCAACGAGTTTATCCCACGGCAGCTTTATTTCAGTTACACATTTGGAAACCTCCTCAAAGATTTCCTTTCCTGTGGTTGTGCCATGCATTGATTTGAATCCTAATAGCTCCTCCGTAACACACAGATTTGAGTCCACTCCACGGATGAAGACTGACAGCTGAGCAGTATCAGATGCGTCGCAGCTCTCATCCACAGCGAGGGAGAACGCAACAAAATCTTTTCCCTTTTCCATCAGCTGGTCATACAGATTGGTGGCAAGATCACATGTGCGATCAGCTACTGTGTTCCTGCTCAGGCTCACGTTTGAAAATGCTTGTTTTTTCTCTGGGCATACGAGGTCACAAACCTTCATCATGCACTTTTTCATGAACTCTCCCTCATTAAAGGGCCGGGCTGATTTTGCGATCTCTGCTGCCACTATATAACTAGCCTTTACAGCAGCCTCGCTTTGTGATGTGGCTTTTAAACATATTCTGTTGTGAAACCAAACTTCTTTTCATCTCCCTCTACTTTCTGGCTCCTTTGAGTCATGTCCAGGTCCTTGTATTTGTCATGGTGTTTCGTTTCATAGTGTCGTCTAATGTTGTACTCCTTACTTACAGCCACGTTGACTCCACAAACAAGACAAACAGGTTTGTCTTTTACATATGTAAACAGATATTCTGCCTCCCACTTGTCCAGAAAGCTCCTGTTTTCTGCCTTTCTTTTCGCCATTTTTGGGAAGGGTTAGCTCGCTGACAGTTGTAGCGTCTATGTTGCTATGACTACTGTCACAGAGGAGAGAGCGTTTCTGGGTCCTGTCCTGATTGGCGTGCGAAAACAGCAGAGCATTATGGGATTCGTAGTATTAGTGGTGAATGCGCTGTATAATACCGGCAGGCCAGCTCTAGTAGTAATTTGGTATTGTCTCGCGGGCCAAATATAATTACCCCGCGGGCCAAATTAGGCCCACGGGCCAGAGTTTGACACCCATGCCCTAGACCCACTCCAATTTGCTTACCTCCCAAATAGGTCCACAGACGATGCAATCTCAACCACACTGCACACTGCCCTAACCCATCTGGACAAGAGGAATACCTATGTGAGAATGCTGTTCATCGACTACAGCTCGGCATTCAACACCATAGTACCCTCCAAGCTCGTCATCAAGCTCGAGACCCTGGGTCTCGACCCCGCCCTGTGCAACTGGGTACTGGACTTCCTGACGGGCCGCCCCCAGGTGGTGAGGGTAGGCAACAACATCTCCTCCCCGCTGATCCTCAACACTGGGGCCCCACAAGGGTGCGTTCTGAGCCCTCTCCTGTACTCCTGTTCACCCACGACTGCGTGGCCATGCACGCCTCCAACTCAATCATCAAGTTTGCGGACGACACAACAGTGGTAGGCTTGATTACCAACAACGACGAGACGGCCTACAGGGAGGAGGTGAGGGCCCCTCGGAGTGTGGTGTCAGGAAAATAACCTCACACTCAACGTCAACAAAACTAAGGAGATGATTGTGGACTTCAGGAAACAGCAGAGGGAACGCCCCCTATCCACATCGATGGAACAGTAGTGGAGAGGGTAGCAAGTTTTAAGTTCCTCGGCATACACATCACAGACAAACTGAATTGGTCCACTCACACAGACAGCATCGTGAGGAAGGCGCAGCAGCGCCTCTTCAACCTCAGGAGGCTGAAGAAATTCGGCTTGTCACCAAAAGCACTCACAAACTTCTACAGATGCACAATCGAGAGCATCCTGGTGGGCTGTATCACCGCCTGGTACGGCAACTGCTCCGCCCTCAACCGTAAGGCTCTCCAGAGGGTAGTGAGGTCTGCACAACGCATCACCGGGGGCAAACTACCTGCCCTCCAGGACACCTACACCACCCGATGTTACAGGAAGGCCATAAAGATCATCAAGGACATCAACCACCCGAGCCACTGCCTGTTCACCCCGCTATCATCCAGAAGGCGAGGTCAGTACAGGTGCATCAAAGCTGGGACCGAGAGACTGAAAAACAGCTTCTATCTCAAGGCCATCAGACTGTTAAACAGCCACCACTAACATTGAGTGGCTGCTGCCAACACACTGACACTGACACTGACTCAACTCCAGCCACTTTAATAATGGGAATTGATGGGAAATGATGTAAATATATCACTAGCCACTTTAAACAATGCTACCTTATATAATGT
>NW_024605189.1:0-4273 GCF_018296145.1 Oncorhynchus tshawytscha | reverse complement strand
GTACTGGTCTAGACAATATTGCAGTAAATGAGACATGGGTAAATTAAACTGTAGTATAGAGTTAGGAAGCAAGCCATATTGAAAGGATACTTCAGGATTCTTTGATAAGGCAATGGTATCCCTGAGTTCATCTAACTCTGGGGAAGTATATAAAGGACCTCATTGCTAAAATCCCGATGTTTCCCTTTAACCAAACCACTCATCTCTATGAAGACCAGGTGGAAGTACTATGTAACGTTATTTAAAACTGTGTTCCTACTTTCTACCTGTGTGACTGCCATTTAAAAGTAGGAACCGCTTATTGTAAAATGTAAACTGTTCTTGACATGACACATTCTCAATCTTATCCTCATAGAGGACTTCTGCTCTCTCTTCATCTCCATTCTGACTGATTGATCTGATCAATATTCCCGTGCCATCAGGGCTAACTGCTTCTCTCTCTCTCAATTCAATTTCAATTTAAGTAGCTTTATTGGTATGGGAAACATATGTTTACATTGCTGAAACAAAAGTGAAATAAACAATAAAAAAGTAAACATTACACTCACAAGTTCCAAAATAATAAAGACATTTCAAATGTAATATTATGTCTATTTACAATGTTGTAATTATGTGCAAATAGTTAAAGTACACAAGGGAAAATAAATAAACATAAATATAGGTTTTTGCAATGGTGTTTGTCCTTCACTGGTTGCCCTTTTCTTGTGGCAACAGTTCACAAATCTTGCTGCTGCTGTGTGTCTCTAATATGGTCATATATTTGGCAGGAGGTTAGGAAGTGCAGCTTTCCACCTCATTTTGTGGGCAGTGTCTTCTCTTGAAAGCCAGGTCTGCCTTCAGCGGCCTTTCTCAATATCAAGACTATACTCACTGAGTCTGTACATAGTCAAAGATTTCCTTAATTTTGGGTCAGTCACAGTGATTAGGTATTCTGCCACTGTGTACTCTCTGTTTGGGCCAAATAGCATTCTAGTTTCCTCTGTAGTAATTATATTTTTGTTTTCTCATGATTTGGTTGGGTCTAATTGTGTTGCTATGCTGTGGCTCTGTGGGGTCTATTTGTGTTTGTGAACAGAGCCCCAGGACCAGCTTGCTTAGGGGCTCTTCTCCGGGTTAATTTCTCTGGCTTTGTTATGGATGGTTTGGGAATCACTTCCCTTTAGGTGGTTGTAGAATTGAACAGCTCTTTTCTGGATTTTGATAATTAGCGGGCATCGGCCTAATACCTAAATTCTAGCAGCATATCGATTGGTCTACATGAGCAAGTAACATGCTTGACCATTGCTACTCTAACTTCCGCACTGCATACAAGGCCCTCCCCCCCGCCCCTCGTTTTGGCAACTCTGACCATGACTCCATCTTGTTGCTCCCTCCTATAGGCAGAAACTAAAACAGGAAGTGTCTGTGCTTAAGTCTATCCAACACTGGTCTGTCCAATCAGATTCCACGCTTCAAGATTGCTTCGATCATGTGGACTGGGATATGTTCCTGGGTAGCCTTAGATAATAACATTGATGTATAAACTGACTCAGTGAGCGAGTTTATAAGGAAGTGTATAGGAGATGTTGTACCCACTGTGACTATTAAAACCTTCCCTAACCAGAAACCGTGGATTGATGGCAGCATTCGTGCAAAGCTGAAAGCAAGTAATACCGCATTATGGCAAGACGACTGAAATATGACCGAAAACAAACAGTGTAGTTATTCCCTCCATAAGGCAATCAAACAAGCAAAGTGTCAGTATAGAGACAAAGTGGAGACTCAAATCAACAGCTCAAACACGAGACGTATGTGGCAGGGTCTACAGACAATCACGGATTACAAAAATAAAACCAGCCCCGTCACGGACATCGACGTCTTGCTTCCAGACAAAATAAACAATATCTGTGGGCACTTTGAGGACAATACAGTGCCACTGACGAGAACCACTACCAAAGAATGTGGGCCCTCCTTCTCCGTGGCTGATGTGAGTAAAACATTTAAACGAGTTAGCCCTCGAAAAGTTGCCGGCCCAGACGGCATTCCCTAGTCGTTTCATCAGAGTATGTGCAGAACAGCTAGCTGGTGTGTTTACGGACATATTCAGTTATTCCCTATCCCAGTCTGCTGTCCCCACATGCTTCAAGATGGCCACCATTGTTCCTGTTCCCAAGAAAGCCAAGGCAACTGAACTAAATGACTTTCACCGATAGCACTAACTTCTGTCATCATGGAGTGCTTTGAGAGACTTATCAAGGATCATCAAATCAAATCAAATCAAATTTATTTATATAGCCCTTCGTACATCAGCTGATATCTCAAAGTGCTGTACAGACACCCAGCCTAAAACCCCAAACAGCAAGCAATGCAGGTGTAGAAGCACGGTGGCTAGGAAAACTCCTAGAAAGGCCAAAACCTAGGAAGAAACCTAGAGAGGAACCAGGCTATGTGGGTGGCCAGTCCTCTTCTGGCTGTGCCGGGTGGAGATTATAACAGAACATGGCCAAGATGTTCAAATGTTCATAAATGACCAGCATGGTCGAATAATAATAATGCAGAACAGTTGAAACTGGAGCAGCAGCACAGTCAGGTGGAAGTTGAAACTGGAGCAGCAGCATGGCCAGGTGGACTGGGGACAGCAAGGAGTCATCATGTCAGGTAGTCCTGGGGCATGGTCCTAGGGCTCAGGTCAGTTGAAACTGGAACAGCAGCATGGCCAGGTGGACTGGGGACAGCAAGGAGTCATCATGTCAGGTAGTCCTGGGGCATGGTCCTAGGGCTCAGGTCCTCCGAGAGAGAGAAAGAAAGAGAGAAGGAGAGAATTAGAGAACGCACACTTAGATTCACACAGGACACCGAATAGGACAGGAGAAGTACTCCAGATATAACAAACTGACCCCAGCCCCCCGACACATAAACTACTGCAGCATAAATACTGGAGGCTGAGACAGGAGGGGTCAGGAGACACTGTGGCCCCATCCGAGGACACCCCCGGACAGGGCCAAACAGGAAGGATATAACCCCACCCACTTTGCCAAAGCACAGCCCCCACACCACTAGAGGGATATCTTCAACCACCAACTTACCATCCTGAGACAAGGCTGAGTATAGCCCACAAAGATCTCCGCCACGGCACAAGCCAAGGGGGGCGCCAACCCAGACAGGATGACCACAACAGTGAATCAACCCACTCAGGTGACGCACCCTCCAGGGACGGCATGAGAGAGCCCCAGCAAGCCAGTGACTCAGCCCCTGTAATAGGGTTAGAGGCAGAGAATCCCGGTGGAAAGAGGGGAACCGGCCAGGCAGAGACAGCAAGGGCGGTTCGTTGCTCCAGAGCCTTTCCTATCATATCACCTCCACCTTACCTGTCACCCTAGACCCACTTCAATTTGCATACCACCCAAATAGGTCCACAAACGATGCAATCGCCATCACACTGCACAATGCCCTATCACATCTGGACAAGAGGAATATCTATGGACGAATGCTGTTCAACACCATAGTACCTCCAAACTCATCATTAAAAGCTTGAGACCATAGGTCTTGGCCCTGCCCTGTGCAACTGGGTCCTGGACTTTGACGGGCCGCCCAAAGGTGGTGAAAGTAGGATCAACATCTCCACTCCTCTGATCCTCAACACTGGGGCCCCACAAGGGTGAATTCTCAGCCACTCCTGTACTCCCTGTTCAGCCACGACTGCATGGCGATGCACGCCTCCAACTCAAAACTGATAGATTTTTAAAAAAAAACTTTGTTTTGGTTTGTTTGTTTGTCAATTAGGGAGTGCATTGTGAATATGTGGTCTGTCGTATGGTAATTTATTAAAAAGCCAATTTGACATTTGCTCAGTACATTGTTTTCCCTGAGGAAATGTTCGAGTCTGCGGTTAATGATAATGCAGAGGATTTTCCCAAGGTTGCTGTTGACGCATATCCTCCAGTAGTTATTGGGGTCAAATTTGTCTCCAGTTTTATGGATTGGGATGATCAGTCTTCAGTTCCAAATATTGGGGAAGATGCCAGAGCTGAGGAGGACGTTACAGAGTTTAAGTATAGCCAATTGGAATTTATGGTCTGTATATTTAATTTAAGATACCATCAACCCCACAGGACTTTTTGGGTTGGAGGGTTTGTATTTTGTCCTGTAGTTCATTCAATGTAGTTTGAGAATCCAGTGGGTTCTGTCTTTTATAGTTTAGTCTAAAATGTGTATTTGATCATTTAAACGTTTTAGCTGTTTGTTCGTTGTTATAGAGCCAAAAAAGATTGGAGTGGTTTATCCACACATCTCC
>NW_024605188.1:0-4271 GCF_018296145.1 Oncorhynchus tshawytscha | reverse complement strand
GACCAACATTCTATCTGCCATGGGACCAACATTCTATCTCTTTCATCTTATATCTTATGCAACCAACATTCTATCTCTGCCATGGGACCAACATTATATCTCTTACATGTGACCAACATTCTATATCTTACATGCAACCAACATTCTATCTCTGCCATACGATCAACATTATATCTCTTACATGAGACCAACATTATAACTCTTTCATGTGACCAACATTCTATCTCTGCCATACGACCAACATTCTATCTCTTACATGAGACCAACATTATATCTCTTTCATGTGACCAACATTCTATCTCTTTTTGTCTGATTGGTATCATGTGACCAACATTCTATCTCTGCCATATTTCGATTTGTTTTTCAACATTATATCTCTTACATGATCCAACATTATAACTCTTTCATGTGACCAACATTCTATCTCTGCCATACGACCAACATTCTATCTCTTACATGGACAACATTATATCTCTTTCATGTGACCAACATTCTATCTTTGCCACGCGACCAACATTCTATCTCTGCCTCACGACCAACATTCTAACTCTGCCATGGGACAAACATTCTATCTCTAACATGTGACCAACATTCTATATCTTACATGCAACCAACATTCTATCTCTGCCATACGATCAACATTATATCTCTTACATGAGACCAACATTATAACTCTTTTTTTGTGACCAACATTCTATCTCTGCCACGCGACCAACAGTCTATCTCTTACATGCAACCAACATTCTATCTCTTACATGTGACCAATATTCTATCTCTTACATGCAACCAACATTCTATCTCTTACATGTGACCAAAATTCTATCTCTGACAGGCAACCAAAATTCTATCTCTGACAGGCGACCAACATTCTATCTTTCATACGACGAACATTCTATCGCTTACATTCGACCAACATTCTAGCTCAGCCACGAGACCAACAATATATCTCTTACATTTGACCAACATTCTATCTCTTACATACGACCAACATTCCATCTCTTACATGCGACCAACATTCCATCTCTTACATGCGACCAACATTCTATCTCTTACATGCGACCAACATTCTCTATCTTACATGCAACCAACATTCTATCTCTGCCATACGATCAACATTATATCTCTTAAATACGACCAACATTTCATCTCTTACATGCGACCAACATTCCATCTCTTACATGACATGCGACCAACATTCCATCTCTTACATGCCACCAACATTCCATCTCTTACATGCCACCAACATTCCATCTCTTACATGCGACCAACATTCCATCTCTGCCACGCGACCAACATTCTCTCTGCCACGCGACCAACATTCTCTCTGCCACGCGACCAACATTCTATCTCTCACATGCGACGAACATTCTATCTCTTACAAGCCACCAACATTCTATCTCTGCCATACGACCAACATTCTATCTCTTACATGAGACCAACATTCTATCTCTGTGACCAACATTCTATCTCTTTCATGTGACCAACATTCAATGTGACCAAAATTCTATCACTGCCACGCAACCAACATTCTATCTCTTACTTGAGACCAACATTATATCTCTTTCATGTGACCAACATTCTATCTTTGCCACGCAACCAACATTCTATCTTTGCCACGCGACCAACATTCTATCTCTGCCACATGACCAACATTCTAACTCTGCCATGGGACAAACATTCTATCTCTTACATGTGACCAAAATTCTATCTCTGACAGGCAACCAAAATTCTATCTCTGACAGGCGACCAACATTCTATCTTACATACGACGAACATTCCATCTCTTACATGCCACCAACATTCCATCTCTTACATGCGACCAACATTCCATCTCTGCCATGCGACCAACATTCTCTCTGCCACGTGACCAACATTCTCTCTGCCACGCGACCAACATTCTATCTCTCACATGCGACCAACATTCTATCTCTTACATGCCACCAACATTCCATCTCTTACATGCGACCAACATTCCATCTCTGCCACGCGACCAACATTCTATCTCTGCCATACGACCAACATTCTATCTCTTACATGTGACCAACATTCTATCTCTCACATGCCACCAACATTCTATCTCTTACATGCCACCAACATTCCATCTCTTACATGCGACCAACATTCCATCTCTTACATGCAAACAACATTCTATCTCTGCCATAAGACCAACATTCTATCTCTTACATGCGACCAACATTCTATCTCTTACATGCAAACAACATTCTATCTCTGCCATAAGACCGACATTTATCTATTACATGTGACAAACATTGTATCCGTGCCATGCGACCAACATTCTTTCTCTTACATGCAGACAACATTCTATCTATTAAGTGCGACCGACATTCTATCTCTTACATGCGACCGACATTCTATCTCTGCCATACGACCAACATTCTATCTCTTACATGAGACCAACATTATATCTCTTACATGAGACCAACATGCTATCTCTTACATGCAACCAACATTCTATCTCTGCCATACGACCAACATTCTATCTCTTACATGAGACCAACATTATATCTCTTTCATGTGACCAACATTATATCTCTTACATGCAACCAACATTCTATCTCTTACATGAGACCAACATTAGATCTCTTTCATGTGACCAACATTCTATCTTTGCCAAGGGACCAACATTCTATCTCTTACATGCGACCAACATTCTATCTCTGCCATACGACCAACATTCTATCTCTTACATGAGACCAACATTCTATCTCTTGCATGTGACCAACAATCTTTCTCTTACATGTGATCAACATTCTATCTCTTACATGTGACCAACATTCTATCTCTGCAACTGTCACGAATATTACCGAAGGTGACTCCCCTTCTTGTTCGGGTGGCGCTCGATGGTCGTCGTCACCGGTCTACTAGCTATCGCCGATCCGTTGTTCTGTGTTCCTTTGGTTTTGTCTGATTGGTATCACCTGTTTCTTGTTTGGTTGTTAGGGTAGGGTTATATATAGTTTGTTCAGCCCGCTTCTGTTTCGTGCGGGCTTGTTAGTCTGTTTTGTTGTTTGAGTGTATTTTTGTTTGTATTTGGGTTTCACGCTGTCCGTTTATATTTCTGGTCATTTGTTTTTCTACTTTTGGTTCATGTTATGTTTCCGGGACATTAAAGCGTGTTTTTCCCACAACTTTTGCTCTCTGCGCCTGACTCCACACCTCCACACTCATTTATCGTAACAGCAACGTGACCAACATTCTATCTCTGACACTGGACCAACATTCTATCTCTTACATGTGACCAACATTCTATCTCTGCCACACGACCAACATTCTATCTCTTACATGTGACCAACATTATATCTCTTACATGAGACCAACATTCTATCTCTGCCACGCGACCAACATTCTATCTCTGCCACGGGACCAACATTCTATCTCTTACATGTGACCAAAATTCTATCTCTGACAGGCAACCAAAATTCTATCTCTGACAGGCGACCAACATTCTATCTCTTACATTCGACCAACATTCTATCTCTTACATACGACCAACATTCTATCTCTTACATGTGACCAACATTCTATCTCTTACATGCAACCAACATTCTATCTCTGCCACACGACCAACATTCTATCTCTGCCATGGGACCAACATTCTATCTCTTTCATGTGACCAACATTCTATCTTTGCCAAGCTACCAACATTCTATCTCTGCAACCAACATTCTATCTCTGACATACATTCTATCTCTTACATGAGACCAACATTATATCTCTTTCATGTGACCAACATTCTATCTCTCACATGCCACCAACATTCTATCTCTTACATGCCACCAACATTCCATCTCTTACATGCGACCAACATTCCATCTCTTACATGACCAACATTCTATCTCTTACATGCAAACAACATTCTATCTCTGCCATAAGACCAACATTTATCTCTTACATGTGACAAACATGTGTATCTTTCTCTTCCATATGCCATGCCCATGCGACCAACATTCTTTCTCTTACATGCAGACAACATTCTATCTATTAAATCGACCGACATTCTATCTCTTACATGCGACCGACATTCTATCTCTGCCATACGACCAACATTCTATCTCTTACATGAGACCAACATTATATCTCTTACATGAGACCAACATTCTATCTCTTACATGCAACCAACATTCTATCTCTGCCATACGACCAGCATTCTATCTCTTACATGAGACCAACATTAAATCTCTTTCATATGACCAACATTCTATCTTTACATGACCAACATTCTATCTCATACATGTGACCAACATTCTATC
>NW_024605187.1:0-4270 GCF_018296145.1 Oncorhynchus tshawytscha | reverse complement strand
GCTGCCCAAACTGTTGCATATACCCTGACTCTGCATATACCCTGACTCTGCATATACCCTGACTCTGCATATACCCTGACTCTGCATATACCCTGACTCTGCATATACCCTGACTCTGCATATACCCTGACTCTGCATATACCCTGACTCTGCATATACCCTGACTCTGCATATACCCTGACTCTGCATATCAAATCAAATCAAATCAAATCAAATTTTATTTGTCACATACACATGGTTAGCAGATGTTAATGCGAGTGTAGCGAAATGCTTGTGCTTCTAGTTCCGACAATGCAGTAATAACGAGCAAGTAATCTAACTAACAATTCCCAAAAAAAACTACTGTCATACACAGTGTAAGGGGATAAAGAATATGTACATAAGGATATATGAATGAGTGATGGTACAGAGCAGCATAGGCAAGATACAGTAGATGATATCGAGTACAGTATATACATATGAGATAAGTATGTAAACCAAGTGGCATAGTTAAAGTGGCTAGTGATACATGTATTACATAAGGATGCAGTCGATGATATAGAGTACAGTATCAACGTATGCATATGAGATGAACAATGTAGGGTAAGTAACATTATATAAGGTAGCATTGTTTAAAGTGGCTAGTGATATATTTACATCATTTCCCATCAATTCCCATGATTAAAGTGGCTGGAGTAGAGTCAGTGTCATTGACAGTGTGTTGGCAGTAGCCACTCAATGTTAGTGGTGGCTGTTTAACAGTCTGATGGCCTTGAGATAGAAGCTGTTTTTCAGTCTCTCGGTCCCAGCTTTGATGCACCTGTACTGACCTCGCCTTCTGGATGGCAGCGGGGTGAACAGGCAGTGGCTCGGGTGGTTGATGTCCTTGATGATCTTTATGGCCTTCCTGTAGCATCGGGTGGTGTAGGTGTCCTGGAGGGCAGGTAGTTTGCCCCCCGGTGATGCGTTGTGCAGACCTCACTACCCTCTGGAGAGCCTTACGGTTGAGGGCGGTGCAGTTGCCATACCAGGCGGTGATACAGCCCGCCAGGATGCTCTCGATTGTGCATCTGTAGAAGTTTGTGAGTGCTTTTGGTGACAAGCCGAAATTTCTTCAGCCTCCTGAGGTTGAAGAGGCGCTGCTGCGCCTTCCTCACGATGCTGTCTGTGTGAGTGGACCAATTCAGTTTGTCTGTGATGTGTATGCCGAGGAACTTAAAACTTGCTACCCTCTCCACTACTGTTCCATCGATGTGGATGGGGGGGGGGTGTTCCCTCTGCTGTTTCCTGAAGTCCACAATCATCTCCTTAGTTTTGTTGACGTTGAGTGTGAGGTTATTTTCCTGACACCACACTCCGAGGGCCCTCACCTCCTCCCTGTAGGCCGTCTCGTCGTTGTTGGTAATCAAGCCTACCACTGTTGTGTCGTCCGCAAACTTGATGATTGAGTTGGAGGCGTGCATGGCCACGCAGTCGTGGGTGAACAGGGAGTACAGGAGAGGGCTCAGAACGCACCCTTGTGGGGCCCCAGTGTTGAGGATCAGCGGGGAGGAGATGTTGTTGCCTACCCTCACCACCTGGGGGGCGGCCCGTCAGGAAGTCCAGTACCCAGTTGCACAGGGCGGGGTCGAGACCCAGGGTCTCGAGCTTGATGACGAGCTTGGAGGGTACTATGGTGTTGAATGCCGAGCTGTAGTCGATGAACAGCATTCTCACATAGGTATTCCTCTTGTCCAGATGGGTTAGGGCAGTGTGCAGTGTGGTTGAGATTGCATCGTCTGTGGACCTATTTGGGCGGTAAGCAAATTGGAGTGGGTCAAGGGTGTCAGGTAGGGTGGAGGTGATATGGTCCTTGACTAGTCTCTCAAAGCACTTCATGATGACGGATGTGAGTGCTACGGGGCGGTAGTCGTTTAGCTCAGTTACCTTAGCTTTCTTGGGAACAGGAACAATGGTGGCCCTCTTGAAGCATGTGGGAACAGCAGACTGGTATAGGGATTGATTGAATATGTCCGTAAACACACCGGCCAGCTGGTCTGCGCATGCTCTGAGGGCGCGGCTGGGGATGCCGTCTGGGCCTGCAGCCTTGCGAGGGTTAACACGTTTAAATGTCTTACTCACTTCGGCTGCAGTGAAGGAGAGACCGCATGTTTCCGTTGCAGGCCGTGTCAGTGGCACTGTATTGTCCTCAAAGCGGGCAAAAAAGTTATTTAGTCTGCCTGGGAGCAAGACATCCTGGTCCGTGACTGGGCTGGGTTTCTTCCTGTAGTCCGTGATTGACTGTAGACCCTGCCACATACCTCTTGTGTCTGAGCCGTTGAATTGAGATTCTACTTTGTCTCTGTACTGGCGCTTAGCTTGTTTGATAGCCTTGCGGAGGGAATAGCTGCACTGTTTGTATTCAGTCATGTTACCAGACACCTTGCCCTGATTAAAAGCAGTGGTTCGTGCCTTCAGTTTCACACGAATGCTGCCATCAATCCACGGTTTCTGGTTAGGGAATGTTTTTAATCGTTGCTATGGGAACGACATCTTCAACGCACGTTCTAATGAACTCGCACACCGTATCAGCGTATTCGTCAATGTTGTTGTCTGACGCAATACGAAACATCTCCCAGTCCACGTGATGGAAGCAGTCTTGGAGTGTGGAGTCAGCTTGGTCGGACCAGCGTTGGACAGACCTCAGCGTGGGAGCTTCTGTTTTAGTTTCTGTCTGTAGGCAGGGATCAACAAAATGGAGTCGTGGTCAGCTTTTCCGAAAGGGGGGCGGGGCAGGGCCTTATATGCGTCGCGGAAGTTAGAGTAACAATGATCCAGGGTCTTTCCACCCCTGGTTGCGCAATCGATATGCTGATAAAATTTAGGGAGTCTTGTTTTCAGATTAGCCTTGTTAAAATCCCCAGCTACAATGAATGCAGCCTCCGGATAAATCGTTTCCAGTTTGCAGAGAGTTAAATAAAGTTCGTTCAGAGCCATCGATGTGTCTGCTTGGGGGGGGGGATATATACGGCTGTGATTATAATCGAAGAGAATTCTCTTGGTAGATAATGCGGTCTACATTTGATTGTGAGGAATTCTAAATCAGGTGAACAGAAGGATTTGAGTTCCTGTATGTTTCTTTCATCACACCATGTCACGTTGGCCATAAGACATACGCCCCGCCCCTCTTCTTACCAGAAAGATGTTTGTTTCTGTGCCGGCGCGATGCGTGGAGAAACCCGCTGGCTGCACCGGGCTCGGATTGCGTCTCTCCAGTGAGCCATGTTTCCGTGAAGCAAAGAACGTTACAGTCTCTGATGTCCCTCTGGAATGCTACCCTTGCTCGGATTTCATCAACCTTGTTGTCAAGAGACTGGACATTGGCAAGAAGAATGCTAGGGAGTGGTGCACGATGTGCCCGTCTCCGGAGTCTGACCAGAAGACCGCTTCGTTTCCCTCTTTTTTCTGAGTCGTTTTTTTTTGGTCGCTGCATGTGATCCACTCGGTTACACTGGTTGTAAGGCAGAACACAGGATCCGCGTCGCGAAAAACATATTCTTGGTCGTACTGATGGTGAGTTGACGCTGATCTTATATTCAGTAGTTCTTCTCGGCTGTATGTAAAGAAACCTAAGATGACCTGGGGTACTAATGTAAGAAATAACACGTAAAAAAAACAAAAAACTGCATAGTTTCCTAGGAACGCGAAGCGAGGCGGCCATCTCTGTCGGCGCCGGAAGTACAGCATATACCCTGACTCTGCATATACCCTGACTCTGCATATACCCTGACTCTGCACATACCCTGACTCTGCATATACCCTGACTCTGCATATACCCTGACTCTGCATATACCCTGACTCTGCATATACCCTGACTCTGCATATACCCTGACTCTGCATATACCCTGACTATGCGTGCACTGAATGCAAGAGAAGTGACACAATTTCACCTCAAATCAAAATACATCAAATCAAATCAAATTTTATTTGTCACATACACATGGTTAGCAGATGTTAATGGTCACATGGTTAGCAGATGTTAATGGTCACATGGTTAGCATATGTTAATGGTCACATGGTTAGCAGATGTTAATGGTCACATGGTTAGCAGATGTTATTGGTCACATGGTTAGCAGATGTTAATGGTCACATGGTTAGGAGATGTTATTGGTCACATACACATGGTTATCAGATGTTATTGGTCACATGGTTAGCAGATGTTATTGGTCACATGGTTAGCAGATGTTATTGGACACATGGTTAGCAGATGTTATTGGTCACATGGTTAGCAGATGTTATTGGTCACATGGTT
>NW_024605186.1:0-4270 GCF_018296145.1 Oncorhynchus tshawytscha | reverse complement strand
GCCCGGGCCTACGAACTGTTAGCTTGTTAGCACAGGCCTGCTAACTGCTAGCTTGTCTAGCCCGGGCCTACGAACTGTTAGCTTGTTAGCACAGGCCTGCTAACTGCTAGCTTGTCTAGCCCGGGCCTACGAACTGTTAGCTTGTTAGCACAGGCCTGCTAACCGTCTGAATCGCCGCGTCCCAAACACTCACCGGACCCATATTTACTTTCTATCTCTTCTTGATTTTTTAATCTGTTTATACCTTTCCGGAAACCTGGCTCACCCAATGTGATACGGAATCGCTATTATTTTTAATTTTTAGAACACACTCAAGAACCTCAGAAGCTAAGCAGCTAACTAGCTACACGCTATTTAGTCATTGTTAACTTTTTTTTCAACCCTGGATAACACTCGCCAGTCCAGCTTCCCTGCCCCCATCCACCGCTGCCCCCTGGACACTGATCTCTTGGCTACATAGCTGATGCACTCTGGACTGTCCATTAATCACGGTACTCCATTCTGCTTGTTTATGTTTTATCTGTGGCCGTTGCCTAGTCAACGCCATTTTACCTGCTGTTGTTGTGCTAGCTGATTAGCTGTTGTCTCACCTACTGTTTAAGCTAGCTTCAATTCAGCACCTGTGATTACTGTATGCCTCTCTTTGTCCCATCCTCAAATGTCAATATGCCTTGTATACTGTTGTTCAGGTTAGTTATCATTTGTTGTTCTGGTGTTTAATGGAGCCCTAGTTCTACTCTTCTTACCCCTGATAACTCCTTTGTCCACAGCCACACATGCAGGTGACCTCACCCACGACATGTCCAGAGACACAACCTCTCTCATCATCACCCAGTGCCTGGGCTTACCCCCCGCTGTACCCGCACCCCCACCATACCCCTGTCTGCGCATTATGCCCTGAATATATTCTACCATGCCCAGAAACCTGCTCCTCTTATTCTCTGTCCCCAACGCTCTAGGCGACCAGTTTTGATAGCCTTTAGCCGCACCCTCATACTACTCCTTCTCTGTTCCGCGGGTGATGTGGAGGTAAACCCAGGCCCTGCATGTCCCCAGGCACCCTCATTTGTTGACTTCTGTGATCGAAAAAGCCTTGGTTTCATGCATGTCAACATCAGAAGCCTCCTCCCTAAGTTTGTTTTACTCACTGCTCTAGCACACTCTGCTAACCCTGATGTCCTTGCTGTGTCTGAATCCTGGCTCAGGAAGGCCACCAAAAATTCAGAGATTTCCATACCCAACTATAACATCTTCCGTCAAGATAGAACTGCTAAAGGGGGGAGGAGTTGCAGTCTACTGCAGAGATAGCCCTGCAAAGTAATGTCATACTTTCCAGGTCCATGCCAAACAGTCATGAACTACTAATTTTGAAAATTACTCTCAGAAATAAGTCTCTCACTGTTGCCGCCTGCTACCGACCCCCCTCAGCTAGCTGTGCCCTGGACACCATTTGTGAATTGATCGCATCTAGCCTCAGAGTTTGTTCTGTTAGGTGACCTAAACTGGGATATGCTTAACACCCCGCCAGTCCTACAATCTAAGCTTAGATGCCCTCAATCACACACAAATCATCAAAGGAACCCACCAGGTACAACCCTAACTCTGTAAACAAGGGCACCTCATAGACGTCATCCCTGACCAACTGGCCCTCCAAATACACCTCCGCTGTCTTCCAGCCAGGATCTCAGCGATCACTGCCTCATTGCCTGTATCCGCTACGGAGCCGCAGTCAAACGACCACCCTCATCACTGTCAAACGCTCCCTAAAACACTTCTGTGAGCAGGCCTTTCTAATCGACCTGGCCCGGTATCCTGGAAGGACATTGACCTCATCCCGTCAGTTGAGGATGCCTGGTCATTCTTTAAAAGTAACAGGCCTCACCATTTTAGATAAGCATGCTCCGTTCAAAAATGCAGAACTAAGAACAGATACAGTCCTTGGTTCACCCCGACCTGACTGCCCTCGACCAGCACAAAAACATCCTGTGGCGGACTGCAATAGCATCGAATAGCCCCCCGGGATATGCAACTGTTCAGGGAAGTCCGTAACCAATACACGAGTCAGTCAGGAAAGCTAAGGCCAGCTTCTATCAGGCAGAAGTTTGCATCATGTAGCTCCAACTCCAAAAAAGTTCTGGGACACTGTGAAGTCCATGGAGAACAAGAGCACCTCCTCCCAGCTGCCCACTGCACTGAGGCTAGGTAACACGGTCACCACCGATAAATCCATGATTATCGAAAAACTTCAATAAGCATTTCTCAACGGCTGGCCATGCCTTCCGCCTGGCTACTCCAACCTCGGCCAACAGCTCTGCCCCTCCGGCTCCTCCGCCCAAGCCTCTCCAGGTTCTCTTACCCAAATCCAGATAGCAGATGTTCTGAAAGAGCTGCAAAACCTGGACCCGTACAAATCAGCTGGGCTTGACAATCTGGACCCCCTATTTCTGAAACTTTCCGCCGCCATTGTCGCAACCCTATTACCAGCCTGTTCAACCTCTCTTCATATCGTCTGGAGATCCCAAGGATTGGAAAGCTGCCGCAGTCATCCCCCTCTTCAAAGGGGGAGACACCCTGGACCCAAACTGTTACAGACCTATATCCATCCTGCCCTGCCTATCTAAGGTCTTCTCAAAGCCAAGTCAACAAACAGGTCACTGACCATCTCTCGAATCCCACCGTACCTTCTCCGCTGTGCAATCTGGTTTCCGACCGGTCACGGTGTGCACCTCAGCAACACTCAAGGTACTAAACGATATCATAACCGCCATCGATAAAAGACAGTACCACAGCAGCCGTCTTCATTGACCTTGCCAAGGCGGTTCGACTCTGTCAATCACCATATTCTTATCGGCAGACTCAGTAGCCTCGGTTTTTCGGATGACTGCCTTGCCTGGTTCACCAATTACTTTGCAGACAGAGTTCAGTGTGTCAAATCGGAGGGCATGCTGTCGTCCTCTGGCAGTCTCTATGGGGGTGCCACAGGGTTCAATTCTCGGGCCGACTCTTTTCTCTGTATATATCAACGTTGCTCTTGCTGCGGGCGATTCCTGATCCACCTCTACGAGACGACACCATTCTATATACTTTCGGCCCGTCATTGGACACTGTGCTATCAACCTCCAAACAAGCTTCAATGCCATACAACACTCCTTCCCGTGGCCTCCAACTGCACTTAAACGCTAGTAAAACCAAATGCATGCTTTTCAACCGATCGCTGCCTGCACCCGCATGCCCGACTAGCATCACCACCTGGATGGTTCCGACCTTGAATATGTGGACATCTATAAGTACCTAGGTGTCTGGCTAGACTGCAAACTCTCCTTCCAGACTCATATCAAACATCTCCAATCGAAAAATCAAATCAAGAGCCGGCTTTCATTCCGTAACAAAGCCTCCTTCACTCACGCCGCCAAGCTTACCCTAGTAAAACTGATTATCCTTCCGATCCTCGACTTCGGCGATGTCATCTACAAAATGGCTTCCAACACTCTGCTCAGCAAACTGGATGCAGTCTATCACAGTGCCATCCGTTTTGTCACTAAAGCACCTTATACCACCCACCACTGCGACCTGTATGCTCTAGTCGGCTGGCCTCATTACATATTCGTCGCCAGACCCACTGGCTCCAGGTCATCTACAAGTCCATGCTAGGTAAAGCTCCGCCTTATCTCAGTTCACTGGTCACGATGGCAACACCCATCCGTAGCACGCGCTCCAGCAGGTGTATCTCACTGATCATCCCTAAAGCCAACACCTCATTTGCCGCCTTCACCCAGTACCTGCTGCCTGTGACTGGAACGAATTGCAAAATCGCTGGTTGGAGACTTTATCTCCCTCACCAACTTCAAAACATCAGCCATCTGAGCAGCTAACCGATCGCTGCTGCTGTACATAGTCTATTGGTAAATAGCCCACCCATTTTCACCTACCTCATCCCATACTGTTTTTATTTATTTACTTGCTCTTTTGCACACCAATATCTCTACCTGTACATGACCATCTGATCATTTATCACTCCAGTGTTAATCTGCAAAATTGTAATTATTCGCCTACCTCCTCATGCCTTTTGCACACATTGTATATAGACTCCCCCCTTTGTTTTCTACTGTGTTATTGACTTGTTAATTGTTTATTCCATGTGTAACTCTGTGTTGTCTGCTCACACTGCTATGCTTTATCTTGGCCAGGTCGCAGTTGCAAATGAGAACTTGTTCTCAACTGGCCTACCTGGTTAAATAAAGGTGAAATAAAAAAATAAAAAAAATAAAAA
>NW_024605185.1:0-4270 GCF_018296145.1 Oncorhynchus tshawytscha | reverse complement strand
TTTAATACAACAAAGAAACACGAACTTACAAAAAACAATAAACAAAACCGAAACAGCCTATCTGGTGCAAACTAACAGAGAGTACACATAGGACACTAAGGACAATCACCCACGACAAACTCAAAGAATATGGCTGCCTAAATATGGTTCCCAATCAGAGACAACGATAAGCATCTGCCTCTGATTGAGAACCACTCCAGACAGCCATAGACTTTGCTAGACAACCCACTAAGCTACAATCCCAATACCACCACCAAAACCCCAAGACAAACACACCACAATTACAAAAACCCCATGCCACACCCTGGCCTGACCAAATACATAAAGATGAACACAAAATACTTTGACCAGGGCGTGACAGAACCCCCTAAGGTGCGGACTCCCGAACGCACCTCAAAACAATAGGGAGGGTCCGGGTGGGCGTCTGTCCATGGTGGCGGCTCGGGCGCGGGACGTGGACCCCACTCATTTAATGTCTTAGTCCCCTCTCCCTTCGTCCCTGGATAGTCCACCCTCGCCGCCGACCATGGCCTAGTAGTCCTCACCCAGAACCCCACTGGACTGAGGAGCAGATCGGGACTGAAGGACAGCTCGGGACTGAGGCAGCTCGGGACTGAGGGAAGCTCGGGAGTGAGAGAAAGCTCAGGAGTGAGAGGAAGCTCAGGAG
Source organism: Oncorhynchus tshawytscha (assembly GCF_018296145.1). Lineage (NCBI taxonomy): Eukaryota > Metazoa > Chordata > Actinopteri > Salmoniformes > Salmonidae > Oncorhynchus > Oncorhynchus tshawytscha. Next base: position 3,603 of record NW_024605185.1, on the reverse strand, counting down.
TGAGAGGAAGCTCAGGAGTGAGAGGAAGCTCAGGAGTGAGCTCAGGAGTGAGAGGAAGCTCAGGCAGGTTGATGGATCTACCAGATCCTGGCTGGCTGGTGGTTCCGGCAGATCCTGGCTGACTGGCACTTCTGGCGGATCCTGGCTGACTGGTGGGTCCTGGGAGACTGGCGGATCCTGGCTGACTGGCGGATCCTGGCTGACTGGCGGATCCTGGCAGACTGGCGGATCCTGGCAGACTGGCGGATCCTGGCAGACTGGCGGATCCTGGCAGACTGGCGGATCCTGGCAGACTGGCGGATCTAACTGATCCTGGCAGACTGGCGGATCCTGGCAGACTGGCAGATCCTGGCCGACTGGCAGATCCTGGCCGACTGGCAGATCCTGGCCGACTGGCAGATCCTGGCCGACTGGCAGATCCTGGCTGACTGGCAGATCCTGGCCGACTGGCAGATCCTGGCCGACTGGCAGTTCTGGCGGATCCTGGCAGACTGGCGGATCCTGGCAGACTGGCAGTTCTGGCGGATCCTGGCAGACTGGCGGATCCTGGCAGACTGGCGGATCCTGGCAGACTAGCGGATCCTGGCTGACTGGCGGATCCTGGTTGACTGGCACTTCTGGCGGATCCTGAAAGACTGGCGGATCCTGGCTGACTGGCGGATCATGGACTGGCGGATCCTGGCTGACTGGCGGATCCTGGCTGACTGGCGGATCCTGGCTGACTGGCGGATCCTGGCAGACTGGCGGATCCTGGCTGAATGGCGGATCTAACTGATCCTGGCAGACTGGCGGATCCTGGCTGACTGGCGGATCCTGGCCGACTGGCAGTTCTGGCAGATCCCGGCTGACTGGCGGATCTGGAAGAGTCTGGTTGACTGGCAGATCTGGAAGAGTCTGGTTGACTGGCAGATCTGGAAGAGTCTGGTTGACTGGCAGATCTGGAAGGGTCTGGTTGACTGGCAGATCTGGAAGAGTCTGGTTGACTGGCAGATCTGGAAGAGTCTGGTTGACTGGCAGATCTGGAAGAGTCTGGTTGACTGGCAGATCTGGAAGAGTCTGGCTGACTGGCAGATCTGGAAGAGTCTGGCAGACTGGCGATGCTGGGCAGACCGGCGGCGCCGGGCAGACTGGCGGCGCCGGGCAGACTGGCGGCGCCGGGCAGACTGGCGGCGCCGGGCAGACTGGCGACGCCGGGCAGACTGGCGACGCCGGGCAGACTGACGACGCTGGGCAGACTGACGACGCTGGGCAGACTGGCGGTGCTGGGCAGACTGGCGATGCTGGGCAGACTGGCGATGCTGGGCAGACTGGCGATGCTGGGCAGACTGGCGATGCTGGGCAGACTGATGGCGCTGGGCAGACTGGCGATGCTGGGCAGACTGGGGGCACTGGCGGCGCTGGGCAGACTGGCGGCACTAGCTGCTCCATATAGGCTGACAGCTCTGGCGGCTTCTTACAGACTGACCGCTCTGGCGGCTCCGTGCTGACTGGCAGCTCCTTGCAGACTGGCAGCTCCTTGCAGACTGGCAGCTCCTTACAGACTGACAGCTCCGTGCAGACTGACAGCTCCGTGCAGACTGACAGCTCCGTGCAGACTGGCTGCTCCATGCAGACTGGCTGCTCCATGCAGACTGACAGCTCTGGCTGCTTCATGCAGACTGACAGCTCTGGCTGCTCCATGTAGACTGGCTGCTTCATGCAGACTGGCAGCTCGGGCTGCTTCATGTAGACTGACAGCTCTGGCTGCTCCATGCGGACTGACAGCTCTGGCTGCTCCATGTAGACTGACTGCTTCATGCAGACTGGCAGCTCGGGCTGCTTCATGTAGACTGACAGCTCTGGCTCCTCCATGCAGACTGACAGCTCTGACTGCTCCATGCAGACTGACAGCTCTGGCTGCTTCATGCAGACTGGCAGCTCTGGCTGCTCTATGTAGACTGGCTGCTTCATGCAGACTGGCAGCTCGGGCTGCTTCATGTAGACTGACAGCTCTGGCTGCTCCATGCGGACTGACAGCTCTGGCTGCTCCATGCAGACTGACAGCTCTGGCTGCTCCATGCGGACTGACAGCTCTGGCTGCTCCATGCGGACTGACAGCTCTGGCTGCTCCATGTAGACTGGCTGCTTCCTGCAGACTGGCAGCTCGGGCTGCTTCATGTAGACTGACAGCTCTGGCTGCTCCATGTAGACTGGCTGCTTCATGCAGACTGGCAGCTCGGGCTGCTTCATGTAGACTGACAGCTCTGGCTGCTCCATGCAGACTGACAGCTCTGACTGCTCCATGCAGACTGACAGCTCTGACTGCTCCATGCAGACTGACAGCTCTGACTGCTCCATGCAGACTGACAGCTCTGGCTGCTCTAAACAGGCGGAAGACTCCGGCAGCGCTGGAGATGAGGAAAACTCTAACAGCGCTAGATAGGCGTGAGACTCCGGCAGCGCAGGAGAGGAGAAAGGCTCTGGCTGCGCTAAACAGGCGGGAGGCTCCGGCAGCGCTGTAGAGGAGGAAGGCTCTGGCTGCGCTGAACAGGCGGGAGGCTCCGGCAGCGCTGTAGAGGAGAAAGGCTCTGGCTGCGCTGAACAGGCGGGAGGCTCCGGCAGCGCTGTAGAGGAGGAAGGCTCTGGCTGCGTTAAACAGGCGGGAGACTCCAGCAGCGCAGGAGAGGAGAAAAGCGCTGGCTGCGCTGAACAGGCGAGAGACTCCGGCCGCGCAGGAGAGGAGAAAGGCTCTGGCTGCGCTGAACAGGCGGAAGACTCCAGCAGCGCTGTAGAGGAGAAAGGCTCCGGCAGCGCTGAACAGGTGGGACGCACTGTAGGCCTGATGCGTGGTGCTGGCACTGGTATGCCGTGCATGCTATGCCAAGCCCACACCTTTCTTTCTACTCTGTCCAATACATCCTCCACACTCTCAGACTCAGCACTCTGCTTCGCCGACAGCTCCAATTCCATCCATGGCTCTGCCCAGGGTCCTTGTCCGTCAAGGATCTCCTCCCAAGTCCATTTATCCAAAGAGTGCAGCCTCTCCCAATGCTGCTGCTGCCTCTGTTGCTTCTCCTGCTGCTGCCTTTGCTCCTGCTGCTGCCTTTGCTGCTGCTGCTGTTGCTCCTGCTGCACCTGTCGCTTCTCCTGCTGCTGCTGTTGCTGCTGCCTCTGTTTACCACGCCGCTTGGTCCTTGGTTGGTGGGTGATTCTGTAACGGTTTTCTAGTGGTGATGAAGGAGAGTCGGACCAAACTGCAGCGTGTCGATTGCGATCCATGTTTAATACAACAAAGAAACACGAACTTACAAAAAACAATAAACAAAACCGAAACAGCCTATCTGGTGCAAACTAACAGAGAGTACACATAGGACACTAAGGACAATCACCCACGACAAACTCAAAGAATATGGCTGCCTAAATATGGTTCCCAATCAGAGACAACGATAAGCATCTGCCTCTGATTGAGAACCACTCCAGACAGCCATAGACTTTGCTAGACAACCCACTAAGCTACAATCCCAATACCACCACCAAAACCCCAAGACAAACACACCACAATTACAAAAACCCCATGCCACACCCTGGCCTGACCAAATACATAAAGATGAACACAAAATACTT
>NW_024605184.1:0-4267 GCF_018296145.1 Oncorhynchus tshawytscha | reverse complement strand
CTGTCATAATATAATAGAGACAGTAGATCTACCTGGTCTGTCATAATACAATAGAGTCAGTAGATCTAGCTGGTCTGTCATAACACAATAGAGACAGTAGATCTAGCTGGTCTGTCATAATAGAATAGAGGTAGTAGATCTAGCTGGTCTGTCATAATACAATAGAGACAGTAGATCTAGCTGGTCTGTCATAATACAATAGAGACAGTAGATCTAGCTGGTCTGTCATAACATAATAGAGACAGTAGATCTAGCTAGTCTGTCATAATACAATGGAGACAGTAGATCTAGCTGGTCTGTCATAACATAATAGAGACAGTAGATCTAGCTAGTCTGTCATAATATAATATCGAAAGTAGATCTAGCTGGTCTGTCATAACATAATAGAGACAGTAGATCTAGCTAGTCTGTCATAATATAATATCGAAAGTAGATCTAGCTGGTCTGTCATAATATAATAGAGACAGTAGATATATCAGGTCTGTCATAATACAATAGAGACAGTAGATCTAGCTGGTCTGTCATAACATAATATAATAGAGACAGTAGATCTAGCTGGTCTGTCATAATACAATAGAGACAGTAGATCAAGCTGGTCTGTCATAATATAATAGAGACAGTATATCTAGCTGGTCTGTTATAATACAATATAGACAGTAGATCTAGCTGGTCTGTCATAATACAGTAGAGACAGTAGATCTAGCTGGTCTGTCATAATATAATAGAGAGTGTAGCTATATCTGGTCTGTCATAATATAATAGAGACAGTAGATCTAGCTGGTCTGTCATAATATAATAGAGACAGTAGATCTAGCTGGTCTGTCATAATACAATAGAGACAGTAGATCTAGCTGGTCTGTCATAATATAATAGAGACAGTAGATCTAGCTGGTCTGTTATAATATAATATAGACAGTAGATCTAGCTGGTCTGTCATAATATAATAGAGACAGTAGATCTAGCTGGTCTGTCATAATATAATAGAGACAGTATATCTAGCTGGTCTGTTATAATACAATAGAGACAGTAGTTCTAGCTGGTCTGTCATAATATAATAGAGACAGTAGCTATATCTGGTCTGTCATAATATACTAGAGACAGTAGATTAAGCTGGTCTGTCATAATACAATAGAGACAGTAGCTATATCTGGTCTGTCATAATATACTAGAGACAGTAGATTAAGCTGGTCTGTCATAATACAATAGAGACAGTAGATTAAGCTGGTCTGTCATAATACAATAGAGACCGTAATTCTAGCTGGTCTGTCATAATATAATAGAGACAGTAGCTATATCTGGTCAGTAGTTCTAAGTGTTGGCTGGCTATTCTCTTTAGGTTACAGAATAGACTGTGTGGCTTTTTATATGGCTCTTTAAACATTGTCCCAAACTCACTCACTGTTTTTGCAAACTCAAGTATATTTCCAACATCTGTTGTGGATCTGCCAACAGTGAGATCTATCGCCATCCCAAGAGCTGACGGCTTCCCAAAATAACCAATTACTCAACAACCCACAGTACCACCCCTTCCCGCCTCCTTAACTGTGGGCCTGAATGTCTCCCCAGTACCACCCCTTCCCCTCCTCCTTCCCTTTGGAACTGAAAGTCTCCCAGTACCACCCCTTCCCTGTGAGCCTGAATATCTCCCCTGTACCACCCCTTCCCTGTGGCCCTGAAAGTCTCCCCAGTACCAGCCTGAAAGTTTCCCCCAGTACCAGCCCTTCCCTCCTCCTTCCCTGTGGCCTGAAAGTCTCCCACAGTACCACCCCTTCCCCGCCTCCTTAACTGTGGGCCTGAAAGTCTCCCCAGTACCACCCCTTCCCATCCTCCTTCCCTGTGGGCCTGAAAGTCTCCCCAGTACCACACCTTCCCCCTCCTTCCCTGTGGGCCTGAAAGTCTCCCCAGTACCACACCTTCCCCCTTCTTCCTGTGAGCCTGAAAGTCTCCCAGTACCACCCCCTCCCCTCCTTCCCTGTGGGCCTGCAAGTCTCCCCAGTACCACCCCCTTTCCCCTCCTTCCCTGTGGGCCTGAAAGTCTTCCCTGTACCACCCCCTTTCCCCTCCTTCCCTGTGGGCCTGAAAGTCTCCCCAGTACCACCCTCCCTGTGGGCCTGAAAGTCTCCTCAGTACCACCCCTTCCCTGTGGGCCTGAAAGTCTCCCAGTACCACCCCTTCCCTGTGGGCCTGACTTTAGAAAGGCAGGGCAGGTTGGATAAAGGTCTGTAACAGTTTGGGTCTAGGAGTGACTCCCTTGAAGAGGGGGATGACCGCGGCAGCTTTCCAATCTTTAGGAATCTCAGACGATACGAAAGAGAGGTTGAACAGACTAGTAATAGGGGTTGCAAAAATGGCGGCGGATAATTTTAGAAAGAGAGGGTCCGGATTGTCTTGCCCAGCTGATTTGTACGAGTCCAGGTTTTTCAGAACATCTGCTGTCTGGATTTGGGTGAAGGAGAAGCTGGGGAGGCTTGGGCAAGTAGCTGTGGGGGTGCGGAGCTGGCTGGCAGGCTTGGGGTAGCCAGTTGGAAAACATGGCCAGCAGTAGAGAGATGCTTATTGAAATTCTCGATTATCGTGGATTTGTCGGTGGTGACAGTGTTTCCTCAGTGCAGTGGGCACCTGTGCTTTTTTTCTCCATGGACTTTGCAGTGTCCCAAAACATTTTGGAGTTAGAGCTACAGGATGCACATTTCTGTTTTTAAAAAGCTAGCCTTTGCTTTTTCCTAACTGACTGTGTATATTGGTTCCTAACTTCCTAATAAATTGCATATCACGGGGCTATTTGATGCATGGTACGTTTACAAACATATATTATAATAAATAGAATTGAAATTTGTCTCATTATGGTAAATTGTGAATTAAGTATAGCCAGTTATAGTTTTAGTGGTGTAGCAGATAATAAGAAAAAAGACTATCAATATTTACCTGGCTAAAAGAGAGGGAATATAATATCTATTGTTGAGCATCAGCATTTGTGGGTTCGATTACAGGCTCAAATGGCCAGAAACAAGCACTTTCTTCTGAAACCTGTCAGTCTGTTCTTGTTCTGAGAAATGAAGGCTATTCCATGTGAGAAATTGCCAAGAAACTGAAGAGCTAATATTAATAATGGTGGATGTCAATCTCCTGGCTCAAAGTGGAGGAGAGATTGACTTCATCACTACTTGTATTTAAGAGGTAATGACATGTTGAATGCACTGAGCTGTCTGTTGAACGACTGGCACACAGCTCAGACATCCATGCATATCACACCAGACATGCAACATGAGGTCTCTTCACAGTCCCCAAGTCAGAACAGACTATGGGAGGCACACAGTACTACATAGAGCCATGACTACATGGAACTCTGTTCCACATCAAGTAACTGATGAAAGCAGTAAAATTTGATTTTAAAGCAGATACCAAAACATGTTATGGAACAGCAGGGGACTGTGAAACAACACAAACATTAGCACAGACACACACACACACACACACACACATACGGATTTAGTACTGTAGATATGTGGTAGTGGTGGGAGTAGGGGCCTGAGGGCACACAGTGTGTTGTAGATATGTGGTAGTGGTGGGAGTAGGGACCTGAGGGCACACAGTGTGTTGTAGATATGTGGCAGTGGTGGAGTAGGGGGCCTGAGGGAGCACATGCAAGTTGTAGATATGTGTTAGTGGTGGAGTAGGGGGCCTGAGGGCACGCAGTGTGTTGTAGATATGTGGTAGTGGTGGAGAGGGGACTGAGGGCACACAGTGTGTTGTAGATATGTGGTAGTGGTGGAGTAGGGGACTGAGGGCACACGGTGTGTTGTAGATATGCGGTAGTGGTGGAGTAGGGGGCCTGAGGACACACAGTGTGTTGTAGATATGTGGTAGTGGTGGAGTAGGGGGCCTGAGGGCACACAGTGTGTTGTAGATATGTGGTAGTGGTGGAGTAGGGGGCCTGAGGGCACACAGTGTGTTGTAGATATGTGGTAGTGGTGGAGTAGGGGCCTGAGGGCACACAGTGTGTTGTAGATATGTGGTAGTGGTGGAGTAGGGGGCCTGAGGGCACACAGTGTGTTGTAGATATGTGGTAGTGGTGGAGTAGGGGACTGAGGGCACACAGTGTGTTGTAGATATGTGGTAGTGGTGGAGTAGGGGGACTGAGGGCACACGGTGTGTTGTAGATATGTGGTAGTGGTGGAGTAGGGGCCTGAGGGCACACAGTGTGTTGTAGATATGTGGTAGTGGTGGAGTAGGGGGCCTGAGGGCACACGGTGTGTTGTGAAATCTG
>NW_024605183.1:0-4267 GCF_018296145.1 Oncorhynchus tshawytscha | reverse complement strand
CACTGGGGCCCCACAAGGGTGCGTTCTGAGCCCTCTCCTGTACTCCCTGTTCACCCACGACTGCGTGGCCACGCACGCCTCCAACTCAATCATCAAGTTTGCGGACGACACAACAGTGGTAGGCTTGATTACCAACAACGACGAGACGGCCTACAGGGAGGAGGTGAGGGCCCTTGGAGTGGGGTGTCAGGAAATAACCTCACACTCAACGTCAACAAAACTAAGGAGATGATTGTGGACTTCAGGAAACAGCAGAGGGAACACCCCCTATCCACATCGATGGAACAGTAGTGGAGAGGGTAGCAAGTTTTAAGTTCCTCGGCATACACATCACAGACAAACTGAATTGGTCCACTCACACAGACAGCATCGTGAAGAAGGCGCAGCAGCGCCTCTTCAACCTCAGGAGGCTGAAGAAATTCAGCTTGTCACCAAAGCACTCTGAAACTTCTACAGATGCACAACGAGAGCATCCTGGCGGGCTGTATCACCGCCTGGTACGGCAACTGCCGCCCTCAACCGTAAGGCTCTCAGAGGGTAGTGAGGTCTGCACAACGCATCACCGGGGCAAACCACCTGCCCTCCAGGACACCTACACCACCCGATGCTACAGGAAGGCCATAAAGATCATCAAGGACATCAACCACCCGAGCCACTGCCTGTTCACCCCGCTATCATCCAGAAGGCGAGGTCAGTACAGGTGCATCAAAGCTGGGACCTGAGAGACTGAAAACAGCTTCTATCTCAAGGCCATCAGACTGTTAAACAGCCACCACTAACATTGAGTGGCTGCCCAACACACTGACACTGACACTGACTCTACTCCAGCCACTTTAATAATGGGAATAGATGGGAAATGATGTAAATATATCACTTGCCACTTTAAACAATGCTACCTTATATAATGTTACTTACCCTACATTATTCATCTCATATGCATACGTATATACTGTACTTTATATCATCGACTGCATCCTTATGTAATACATGTATCACTAGCCACTTTAACTATGCCACTTTGTTTACATACTCATCTCATATGCTTATACTGTAATCGATACCATCTACTGTATCTTGCCTATGCTGCTCTGTACCATCACTCTTTCATATATCCTTATGTACATATTCTTTATCCCCTTACACTGTGTATAAGACAGTAGTTTTGGAATTGTTAGTTAGATTACTTGTTGGTTATTACTGCATTGTCGGAACTAGAAGCACAAGCATTTCACACTCGCATTAACATCTGCTAACCATGTGTATGTGACAAATAAAATTTGATTTGATTTGATTTGTTTGCAACTATTTGGACTAATGAGATCCAGATCAACTAGATGCAGGCCAGAGTTTTCAAGGTGTTAGTGCATGTGTCAATGTCTGTCAGGTTGATTGCACTAAATTATCTCAACCTGTGTACACCTATGTTGTAAACTTTCATTCGTAGGCTAGGTTGTAGCAACCTCATGATGAGTATAGGGAAGATTGTTGTATCATGTAGTAGCCTAAACCTATCACTGTTACATTGAACTGGGTGAATGGAATATGAATGACACCCAATATGCTATAATAGAAATAAGGCCGTGCTCATTAAAAAAAAAATTTAAAATCATCCTCTCTAATCTTAAACGGCACCAACAGCCATTGTATGGTATGTTGTCGTATGTTGTCGTTGTTGTTGTTGTTGTTGTCGTTGTTGTCGTTGTTGTCGTTGTTGTTGTTGTCGTTGTTGTCATTGTTGTTGTTGTTGTTGTTGTTGTCGTTGTTGTTGTTGTTGTTGTTGTCGTCGTTGTTGTTGTTGTTGTTGTTGTTGTTGTTGTCGTATGTTGTCGTCGTTGTTGTTGTTGTTGTTGTTGTTGTTGTCGTTGTTGTTGTTGTTGTTGTTGTTGTTGTTGTGGGCATTGCATACACTCACCTCTTAATCACTTCTTAATCCCCACGATGCATGTCAAAATAGATTCGTGTAGTGGAGGTGTACTAATGGAACAGACCAGAATGTTTAGCTTAAAATCAAGATCAACTAGTATTTCTTCCCATTTTGAGAGCAGCAATGTCAGTAGGCTCATGCACAAATGCTCCAAAATGTGCGGTTTCATGGACAGAAATAGAAATATCTGTTAAATGTTTTTTGTTTTTTTGAAAGAGTCAAAGAGAAAGATCAAAAGATGCAATAACGATAATAAATAAGTGATAAAATAATATAAAAATAATGGCTTCTAGACAATGAAATAAATAAAAAAACGTTGATTTAAAAAAAAACAGGGCGACCGCTGATTGGCTGAATTAATTTGATCATGCTTTGTGATACGCCCCCGGGTTTCATTACGTTTTAGACCCTGTCACATGATGTTAGACCCTGTCACATGATGTTAGGCCCTGTCACATGATGTTAGACCCTGTCACATGATGTTAGACCCTGTCACATGATGTTAGACCCTGTTACATGATGTTAGACCCTGTCACATGATGTTAGACCCTGGTAAACACCAGTGAGTCACCAGATCCACCATGAGAAACATCTAGTCTAGCCCTCTGTCCTTCTACTCTTGTTGGATGTAAATATCTGGTTTATCAGGCTGCCATGACCGTTCTGATTGTTTATTCACAAATTAATTTCAATTACATTTTTTGCTTTTTTTTTTTTGCTGTACCTGAGAGAGCAGATCTAGAAGTTCTGACTGAACACACATTTGAGTGACTCAGGACAGTCCATTTACATTGTGCTGTTATAATTTTATGCTAGCAGTTCCCCCTCTTAGCAAATAGCTGGAAAAACAACCCAAGCAACGATCACACGGCCTATGGGCCCGTAGGGGCGGAGCTGCTGCTGGCAGTCCCTGAGGGGCAGAGCAGTAATGTCAGCGCCGTGTGTATAGGTGGCAGGGAAGTCAGGCGCAGGAGAGTCAAAATTTAGTATTTTAATAAATGTCCACAGAACACACTTAAAGTACAGACATGAACAAACATGGGTACGAGGACCCGTCGCGCACCAACACAACAAATAAACAACACTGACAATAAAACAATCTCTGACAAAGACATGAGGGAAACAGAGGGTTAAATACACAGCAGGTAAAAAAAAAGGATCAATGATGGCTAGAAGACCGGTGACGTCGAACGCCGAGCACCGCCCGAACAAGGAGAGGCAACGACTTCGGCAGAAGTCGTGACAAGTAACTTGTTTTGAACAATATATATTTTTCTCACAGGAAAAGGTACACACTTTTTATATTTAATATTTATATTTAAAAGTATTTAAAATATAATCCATGAATTATCCATGAATTATATAATATATATATATATATACCCTGAAAAATATAAACGCAACATGAAACAATTTCAAAGATTTTACTGAGTTACAGGTCATAAGGAAATCAGTCAATTGAAGAATAAAACGTGTTTTGCTCCGCTACTGATTTCTGGGAAATATGTTGGTCACAGATACAGTCCCAGTCAAAAGGTTGGACACACAGACTCATTCTTGTTTTTCTTTATTTTTTAAACTATTTTCTACATTGTAGAATAACAGTGAAGACATCAAAACTATGAAATAACAAATATGGAATCATCTAGTAACCAATTATTTTTTTAACAAATCAAAATATATTTTAGATCTTAGATTCTTCAAAGTAGCCACCCTTTGCCTTGATGACAGCTTTGCACACTCTTGGCATTCTCTAAAACCAGCTTCATGAGTTAGTCACCTGGAATGCTTTTCCAACAGTCTTGAAGGAGTTCCCACATATGCTGAGCATATGCGGTCCAACTCATCCCAAACCATCTCAATTGGGTTGAGGTCGGGTGATTGTGGAGGCCAGGTCATCTGACGCAGCACTCCATCACTCTCCTTCGTGGTCAAATAGCCCTTACACAGCCTGGACATGTGTTGGGTCGAAAAACAAATGATAGTCCCACTAGCGCAAATCAGATGGGATGACTTATCGCTGCAGAATGCTGTGGTAGCCATGCTGTGCCTTGAATTCTAAATAAATCACCAACAGTGTCACCAGCAAAGCACCCCCGCACCATCACACCTCCTCCTCCATGCTTCACGGTGGGAACCACAGATCATCCGTTCACCTACTCTGCATCTCACAATGACACTCCTCTTTGAACCCAAAATCTCAATTTGGACTCATTAGACCAAAGGACAGATTTCCTCAGTCTAATGTCCATTGCTCGTGTTTCTTGGCACAAGCAAGTCTCTTCTTCTTATTCGTGTCCTTTAGTAGTGGTTTCTTTGTAGCAATTCGACCACAAAGGCCTG
>NW_024605182.1:0-4266 GCF_018296145.1 Oncorhynchus tshawytscha | reverse complement strand
GGGGCTTGTTTTATCTGGAGTACCTCTCCTGTCCTATTCGGTGTCCTGTGTGAATCTAAGTGTGCGTTCTCTAATTCTCTCTTTCTCTCTCTTTCTCTCTCTCTCTCTCTCTCTCTCTCTCTCTCTCTCGGAGGACCTGAGCCCTAGGACCATGCCCCAGGACTACCTGACATGATGACTCCTTGCTGTCCCCAGTCCACCTGGCCGTGCTGCTGCTCCAGTTTCAACTGTTCTGCCTTATTATTATACGACCATGCTGGTCATTTATGAACATTTGAACATCTTGGCCATGTTCTGTTATAATCCCCACAAAGCCTGGTTCCTCTCTAGGTTTCTTCCTAGGTTTTGGCCTTTCTAGGGAGTTTTTCCTAGCCACCGTGCTTCTACACCTGCATTGCTTGCTGTTTGGGGTTTTAGGCTGGGTTTCTGTACAGCACTTTGAGATATCAGCTGATGTACGAAGGGCTATATAAATAAATTTGATTTGATTTGATTTGACTTTAAATCAAATCAAAATCAAATCAAATTTGATTTGTCACATACACATGGTTAGCAGTTGTTAATGCGAGTGTAGCGAAATGCTTGTGCTTCTAGTTCCGACAATGCAGTAATAACCAACAAGTAATCTAACTAACAATTCCAAAACTACTGTCTTATACACAGTGTAAGGGGATAAAGAATATGTAAATAAGGATATATGAATGAGTGATGGTACAGAGCAGCATAGGCAAGATACAGTAGCTGATATCGAGTACAGTATATACATATGAGATGAGTATGTAAACAAAGTGGCATAGTTAAAGTGGCTAGTGATACATGTATTACATAAGGATGCAGTCGATGATATAGAGTACAGTATATACGTATGCATATGAGATGAATAACGCAGCATGCGTTTGGTTTTACTAGCGTTTAAGAGCAGTTGGAGGCCATGGAAGGAGTGTTGTATGGCATTGAAGCTTGTTTGGAGGTTAGATAGCACAGTGTCCAAGGACGGGCCGGAAGTATATAGAATGGTGTCGTCTGCGTAGAGGTGGATCAGGGAATCGCCCGCAGCAAGAGCAACATCATTGATATATACAGAGAAAAGAGTCGGCCCGAGGATTGAACCCTGTGGCACCCCCATAGAGACTGCCAGAGGACCGGACAGCATGCCCTCCGATTTGACACACTGAACCATGTCTGCAAAGTAATTGGTGAACCAGGCAAGGCAGTCATCCGAAAAACCGAGGCTACTGAGTCTGCCGATAAGAATATGGTGATTGACAGAGTCGAAAGCCTTGGCAAGGTCGATGAAGACGGCTGCACAGTACTGTCTTTTATCGATGGCGGTTATCATATCGTTTAGTACCTTGAGCATGGCTGAGGTGCACCCGTGACCGGCTTGGAAACCAGATTGCACAGCGGAGAAGGTACGGTGGGATTCGAGATGGTCAGTGACCTGTTTGTTGACTTGGCTTTCAAAGACCTTAGATAGGCAGGGCAGGATGGATATAGGTCTGTAACAGTTTGGGTCCAGGGTGTCTCCCCCTTTGAAGAGGGGGATGACTGCGGCAGCTTTCCAATCCTTGGGGATCTCAGACGATATGAAAGAGAGGTTGAACAGGCTGGTAATAGGTGTTGCGACAATGGCGGCGGATTGAACTTCTTACACAGACCGCCTGAACTTCTGCTTCCTCAGGGCCTCCTCTGCCCTGGAGAAGTTCAATGGGGAACTGCTGTATAAGTGTGCCAGCTGCTTGTGGTAGTACCCCAGCCTGTCCTCTCTGCAGACACACATCACCCTGGGCTTTATGGAGGGCTTCAGCTGAAGGGTTTATTACAGGAAGCTGAAGGACCTGCGCTGCAGGAACGACATGAAGAGGATACAGGTGATCTCTCTGGAGACCACAGCCAAGAGAGTCAATCGCTTCTCAGCAGGAAATAGGGTGGCAGAGGAGCTGAGGAACAAGAGCAGTGAGGAGACAGAGAAGAAGAGCAGTGAGGAGCTGAGGAACAAGAGCAGTGAGGAGACAGAGAAGAAGAGCAGTGAGGAGCTGAGGAACAAGAGCAGTGAGGAGACAGAGAAGAAGAGCAGTGAGATTCAGAAGTGGCTTTCTGAGATAGAGGAACCCACTGATCATTACAGTCACTGAGATCATTATCCCTTTTTTCATTACAGATTCATTTTCACAGTAACAAAACATAGCTATATAAAATAAAACGTTTTCATGATCCCTGCTTCTTATTATTCTCAGAGTACAGTTGGAGCCAGATATACTAAATACATGCTATTTCATAAGGGAATTAATGAGTACACTGATTGGCATCTGGGATTTCAAACAGCTGAATTTCTAACTCTGTCCATGGTGCTGAAGTTGGGTACATCCTGAGGTCAGTAGCCCAACACCCTCAGAGAAGTACGGAGTACAAGGGAAGCCTAGTGTCTTTTTGGACCGATCTGTAAAAGGTCCTTCTACAACAACTATGTCACGCCCTGACCTGAGATATCTGTTTTCTTTATATTTTGGTTAGGTTAGGGTGTGACTAGGGTTGGTACGCTAGTTTTTGTATGTCTAGGGTTTTTGTAGGTCTAGGTGATTTGTATGTCTATGGTGGCCTGATATGGTTCCCAATCAGTGGCAGCTGTTTATCATTGTCTCTGATTGAGGATCATATTTAGGTAGCCATTTCCCTTTGGTGTTTGTGGGATCTTGTCTACAATTAGGTGCCTGTGTGCACACTAGTAGCGTCTCGTTTGGTAATTTGTTGATTTGTTTCGGTGAGTTTCAGTTGATTACATATATGTGGAACTCTATTCGCGCTGTGCCTTGGTCCGATCCTTATAACGAACGTGGCAAACTATCACTAATCACTATGTAGAACAGAATAGCAGTATTTTCCAAGTGTGTGTTAGAGCTCCGCTACTCAGCCCTCTTTTCTCAACACTCCAACACTGCCCTCTAGTGCATTTTATTGGCATGTCTGGGTAATTCTTTAACTAAATGGCCCTGCATATATTTGAAAATAATAGATTGTATTGTATTCAGAATTAACTAGTTAGTTTGTCCAATATTTTATTTGTCAAGACCTCAAAAGAAAACTGAAAACTGTTCATCTTATCACCAAACTTACAGCGTAACGTTTATTAATCTACCCAAGTGCTTCTTATGACAAACATATTCATTTTATTTCACATGAAAAGCAGGAGGCCCTCAAATGCAGAAGGAAAACACAAAAGTATAAAATGTGCACCATATCTATCTAACTTCTTAATGGCCTAATACATGGCACAACAGAACAATTCATAGACAGTTCAGTAGTAGGGAGGTCTTTAAGAGCGTTAGAGAGCTCCAGAGAGCTTTGGAGAGCTTCAGAGAGCCTTAGAGAGCTTCAGAGAGTGTTACAGGGCTTCAGAGAGCTTTAGAGAGCTTTACAGAGCTTTGGAGAGCTTCAGAGAGCTTTACAGAGCTTTACATAGCTTCAGAGAGCTTTACAGGGCTTCAGAGAGCTTTACAGAGCTTCAGAGAGCTTTACAGAGCTTCAGAGAGCTTTACAGAGCTTCAGAGAGCTTCAGAGAGCTTTACAGAGCTTTACAGAGCTTCAGAGAGCTTTACAGAGCTTCAGAGAGCTTTACAGAGCTTCAGAGAGCTTTACAGAGCTTTACATAGCTTCAGAGAGCTTTACAGAGCTTTACATAGCTTCAGAGAGCTTTACAGAGCTTTACATAGCTTCAGAGAGCTTTACAGAGCTTTACAGAGCTTCAGAGAGCTTTACAGAGCTTTACATAGCTTCAGAGAGCTTCAGAGAGCTTTACAGAGCTTTACAGAGCTTCAGAGAGCTTTACAGAGCTTTACAGAGCTTTACAGAGCTTTACATAGCTTTACAGAGCTTTACAGAGCTTTACAGAGCTTCAGAGAGCTTTACAGAGCTTTACATAGCTTCAGAGAGCTTTACAGAGCTTTACAGAGCTTCAGAGAGCTTTACAGAGCTTTACATAGCTTCAGAGAGCTTCAGAGAGCTTTACAGAGCTTTACAGAGCTTCAGAGAGCTTTACAGAGCTTTACAGAGCTTCAGAGAGCTTTACAGAGCTTTACATAGCTTCAGAGAGCTTCAGAGAGCTTTACAGAGCTTCAGAGAGCTTTACAGAGCTTTACATAGCTTCAGAGAGCTTTGGAGAGCTTCAGAGAGCCTTAGAGAGCTTCAGAGAGCGTTACAGGGCTTCAGAGAGCTTTAGAGAGCTTTACATAGCTTTGGAGAGCTTCAGAGAGCTTTACAGGGCTTCAG
>NW_024605181.1:0-4265 GCF_018296145.1 Oncorhynchus tshawytscha | reverse complement strand
CGCAAGGCACTGTAGTTCGGCAGACAGCCTCTTGTATGGACATTGGTGGTTGGTTGACAAACTGTGACTTCCAGTATTCCTCATCTGTACATGCACCTGCTCCATCCCCTCAATATATTACATCCTAATATCTACCTACTTGGATTCTGACTGAAGACCAGTTGGGTTCAGCATTGGTACTTTTTGTGGCAATTGGTGTGTCAGACAATCAACCCAAAAGAGAACCATAAAGAGGTTAATCTTGATGAACAGAAAAATTGAGGAAGGATGAGAGTCCTCTGAGGAACAGTACACTACCTGCAGATGAGTGAGATCCAGTTATTACTATGGTCTGCCTGTGTTTGTCATTCATCATGTTTGTTCCAAAAGCAAGAAGACATGTCTACATTGCTTGGGATCAATTCATTATTTTAATGTAATGTATTATGACCCAAAACCATTCAGTTTTCAATTTATATTGAATCGACTTAAGTACATTTACGGGTATAATAAAGGTACTTTCACCATATGGAGGCGTCTGTGGACAAACACTTCCCTAAACTGCCAGCAGAGGACACTATGAATCAACTGGAGTGCTACCTAAAGGAGGTGCAGAGAACTATGCTGGGGGAGCTCAACTATGCTGAGGCATTTGATTGCTTGCTATCATCTGTGTACGTTTGACTGTCTACACGGATCTTCCAGCTTGTTGACACAATGGGGCAGCAGGTAGCCTAGTGGTTTAGAGTGTTGGGCCAGTAACCAAAATGTTGCTGGATCAAATCCCTGAGCTGACAAGGTAAGCATCTGTTGTTCTGCCCCTGAACAAGGCAGTTCACCAGTTGGCTGTCATTGGAAATAAGAATTTGTTCTTAACTGTCTTACCTAGTAGAATAAAGGAGGTCTTTTACTGTGTTCTACACAGGTACTCAGTCTAATGACATGTTTTGGGTTATTTTTTCAGTCAGGAGCTGCTAGGATACCTGACCTCTGGAATGAGGCTCTCCAAGCAGTTGACCTTCTCCTTCTGACAGACTGGTTCCCACAGGCTGAGAGGCAACTACTGGCCACTGTGCAGGTGAATCACGTAGGATCGTTAATGTAATCTCAAACTAACAAATCAGTACAGGTGTCCTACTTCTTTGAGGGTTAGATTTCTAACATGTATCGAGTTTTAAGCATATATTTGTGATAATAATCCAAGCAGTTCCTGTGAATATAATATTTAACTAATTTCCCGGTCTATCAGTACACCTCCTGAGTCTCTCTCTTCTGTCTGACCCACTGTAGGAAGACAGCTCTACAACACTGAGTAATGAATAGTCAGGTAGAGGTGTATGTGTCTGGGAAAGATGCCTTCATCCGCCTGCATCAGGATGTCATTCAGGTACTTCAACCAGCAGGGATGTGCACAGAGAATGTACCGTGTATCACTATAAGTCTATACTAAGACATGTCTATCCATGTCTCTTTTCTTCCCTCTGCGTAGTGCATCAATTCTGTGCTCCAAGAGCAAGATGATGAGCAAACTCTGATGCTCATGGTACATATAGTCTGTTGGCAAGAGCTACAGGACTTCATAAAAAGGTAGGTCTCGCTTTTCCTTAGTACCACAACTGTTTCATGGTCTATAACTGTTTGACTAGGCACAATGTTTAATTAATGTGCTAAACTTTGCAGGTATGTCAATGTTGAAAAGAAACACCTTCAGAAACAAGCAAGAATGGGCTTGTCAGGTGCAATGCACTTCTTCAAGACTTTCAACACCTGCAATGAACTCAAGTGAGTTTCTCTATTCTTCTTACACTGTTTGCAATCAGTAGTGATATTATTTTTTTCATTACAATGAGCATGACATAAAATCAAATCATGTATCATTGTTGGATCATGGTAATCATTATGATTATAAATTATCATGTTTCTTTTGCAGGCAGTATGTTTAATTTCCAGAGATGACACAAGTTTTGACTTCAATGTTAAAACCATTTCAACCTTGAGGGATGGAAGCTCTTGCTTTGAAGTTTCTCCTGGAAAGACCAATTCAATTTGCACAGGTGCAATTAGCAGTTAGCCTCTGTTAAAAATCAACAAATTCCCCACTTTCAATGTGCACTCTTGACCATCCTAGAAACACATTAATATTGTCATTGTAATTTCTTATTTAATGATATTGAAAACATTAAGAGAAACTGGACGATGTTACAATGTTTTATGATACCCAGATTTTCCTGAAGAAGTATTTCAAAGAGAGGATGAACAAATGGAAAATCAAATGAAAGAGATTGAAGAAATGTTCCAGAACCTTCCCAAAGACCAGGACATGCAGAAGGTGTGTTTACTGTTCACATCTGGTGTGAGAGCATTACTATTGCACTTATAACAAAACTGTAAAGTGAGGTACTAACACTTGTCTCTTGTTCTGTTGGGAATATTGTATTATACATATTTTTTCCCTTCTCTCTGCAGATTGTGATTAACAAAGCCTTTCTGTACCTTCAACATCTGGTGCAGAGCAACCATGGGAAGCCGGTGAAGAGATGGGATTAACGTGGGCAAAAGAATGACGCATGATGCCGAGCTCTTTTACTCCATATTCTCAGGCCTGGTGAGATAGCTAGACTTGTACACCAGTTACTATACATTTATTCTCTCTACCTGATCAGATACAGCTGGTTCATCTCAGAATGTGTAATGACAGAAAAGGGCCAAAATTCTTCTGACATTTGTTTTTTAAATCAGAATTGTGTTGTTGAACAGTGGAACCTCATACAGCTGAAAGTGAGAGAAGTGCTGGAGAGCAGCGATGTTGAAAGTCTCAAGATAACAGTCAGTGAGATACTGAGGGACTGCTCCAGGACAAGGTAAAACAGCCCCTCCTAACACTGAGTATACCACAGGGTTTCCAAAGTCTGCATGATTTATTACATAGAGATTAGCTTGAGTACATGCTTGATATATACAGTATTATGTATTGATCAATGTTTATCTCGTTGTGTACGGAGCACCTGCCAGCCCTGCTGCGTTGGAAGGAGGCCTGTCACGGACACAGACCCGGGAGGCGCTGGAGGCAAGCCAGGAGGTGTACCTTATTTACCTGTCCCAAACAAGGTCTGGAACCTGGTACGGCTGCCTTCTCTGTTGCTGAGGGTGGGACGCCTCAGGTGGATGACCGCACTAAACATGACCTTCAAGTTCGCAACCGACCGCACAATATTTGGAGCTCTGTTTAAAAAGTTGGCAAAATATGTAAAGGTACTTATTATTTTTAATGTATCAAATATAAATAATAAGATATATCTGAAATTGGATAAAATCAAGTTTTTCGTTTTGAGGTCAAGTGTTTTAATCCTAAAACATGCCTTGTGGAATGACTTGTTCATGTGCAATGAGTGTATAACCAATAGTGCCCTGTAGATGGAGATAGGCAGTAAGGCTATTGGTCATTGCTCTTCTCCTGAGAAGGAGAAGCCCCGAACAGTCTGCTTGGCTTGTGGGAGTAGTTATCTAATATTGTAAATTCCAAAACGTATAGTAATTCACAACACATACAGTAATCCAGTAACTCAATTTGAATGCGTTTTGGATGGTCCCATTAGAGAGACATGGGATGGAATTTAGCTTGTCTTTTTAAATTGAAAACCACCAACTGCATGCTTCCTCAGTGAATCCCAGGGGATATTATCGTAAGGTCTGGTGTTTCCCGTAATCCTTATCACAACATATCAAAAACACTGACAGTCTTTGGGGAGCTGAGGCATTAACCTACCGATGTGGCAGCCTATATTAATGTTGTTTCCTTCCTCTTTCCAAAGTAATAGGCAGCTTACTGGTAATGTGAGCATTTACCTTGGAACTGATACACAAAACAAATCACAGTCGGCTAGACAAGTACTTAGTGGTGTACACTTCCCTTTGTCGTTGACAAAATAGTAACAATGACTTAGAATGGTTGACTAGCCAATTTGAGGGAAATCCTTGAGTAAGGAAGGAAACACTCAATAAACTCGTACTTCTTGAATCCATGAAGAAGAAATGACAGGGAACTATACAGAGGTGCCTTACAGATGTAATGCGTAGTCCTTTTTATTACATAAATAATTAAACATGCAAAATACAACATACAAATCTATAAGAAGCAATAAGAACACAGTATTCTCATGGAAGAAAAAAACTGCAGTAACCTAAAATAACCGTATTGTACAATATAACAAATGTCTACTTTTCACAGCACCCTCAAAGGCTCATAAGACACAGCAATGTGAAATAAGTCCCTTTAAGAATGCCCA
>NW_024605180.1:0-4264 GCF_018296145.1 Oncorhynchus tshawytscha | reverse complement strand
ACTACTTTAGACCAGAGACCTATAGAACCCTATAGTGGGCACCCTATTCCCTATCCAGTACTACTTTAGACCAGAGCCCTATGGCACCCTATCCCCTATATAGTGCACTACTTTAGACCAGAGCCCAATAGAACCCTATTCCCTATATAGTGCACTACTTTAGACCAGAGCCCTATGGCACCCTATTCCCTACATAGTGCACTACTTTAGACCAGAGCCCTATGGCACCATATTCACTATCCAGTACACTACTTTAGACCAGAGCCCTATGGCACCCTATTCTCTATATAGTGCACTACTTTAGACCAGAGCCCTATGGAACCCTATTTCCTATATAATTGCACTACTTTAGACCAGAGCCCTATAGAACCCTATTCCCTATCCAGTACACTACTTTAGACCAGAGCCCTATGGCACCATATTCCCTATCAGTACACTACTTTAGACCAGAGCCCTATGGCACCATATTCCCTATCAGTACACTACTTTAGACCAGAGCCCTATGGCACCCTATTCCCTATCCAGTACACTACTTTAGACCAGAGCCCTATGGCACCATATTCCCTATCCAGTACACTACTTTAGACCAGAGCCCTATGGCACCCTATTTCCTATATAGTGCACTACTTTAGACCAGAGCCCTATGGCACCATATTCCCTATATATAGTGCACTACTTTAGACCAGAGCCCTATGGCACCATATTCCCTATATATAGTGCACTACTTTAGACCAGAGCCCTATGGCACCATATTCCCTATCCAGTACACTACTTTAGACCAGAGCCCTATGGCACCATATTCCCTATCCAGTACACTACTTTAGACCAGAGCCCTATGGCACCATATTCCCTATCCAGTACACTACTTTTATGGCACCATATTCCCTATCAGTACACTACTTTAGACCAGAGCCCTATGGCACCATATTCCCTATCCAGTACACTACTTTAGACCAGAGCCCTATGGCACCCTATTCCTATCCAGTACACTACTTTAGACCAGAGCCCTATGGCACCATATTACCTATCAGTACACTACTTTAGACCAGAGCCCTATGGCACCATATTCCCTATCCAGTACACTACTTTAGACCAGAGCCCTATGGAACCCTATTTCCTATATAGTGCACTACTTTAGACCAGAGCCCTATGGCACCATATTCCCTATATATAGTGCACTACTTTAGACCAGAGCCCTATGGCACCATATTCCCTATATATAGTGCACTACTTTAGACCAGAGCCCTATGGCACCATATTCCCTATCCAGTACACTACTTTAGACCAGAGCCCTATGGCACCATATTCCCTATATATAGTGCACTACTTTAGACCAGAGCCCTATAGAACCCTATTCCCTATATAGTGCACTACTTTAGACCAGAGCCCTATGGCACCATATTCACTATCCAGTACACTACTTTAGACCAGGCCCTATGGCACCATATTCACTATCCAGTACACTACTTTAGACCAGAGCCCTATGGCACCCTATCCCTATATAGTGCACTACTTTAGACCAGAGCCCTATAGAACCCTATTCCCTATATAGTGCACTACTTTAGACCAGAGCCCTATGGCACCATATTCCCTATATATAGTGCACTACTTTAGACCAGAGCCCTATGGCACCATATTCCCTATCCAGTACACTACTTTAGACCAGAGCCCTATGGCACCATATTCCCTATCCAGTACACTACTTTAGACCAGAGCCCTATGGCACCATATTCCCTATCCAGTACTACTTTGGACCAGAGCCCTATGGCACCATATTCCCTATCCAGTACACTACTTTAGACCAGAGCCCTATGGCACCATATTCCCTATCCAGTACACTACTTTAGACCAGAGCCCTATGGCACCATATTCCCTATATAGTGCACTACTTTAGACCAGAGCCCTATGGCACCATATTCCCTATCCAGTACACTACTTTGGACCAGAGCCCTATGGCACCATATTCCCTATCCATATACACTACTTTAGACCAGAGCCCTATGGCACCTATTCCCTATATAGTGCACTACTTTAGACCAGAGCCCTATGGCACCATATTCCTATCCAGTACACTACTTTAGACCAGAGCCCTATGGCACCCTATCCCCTATATAGCACTACTTTCCAGAGCCCTATAGAGACCATATTCCCTATATGGTGCACTACTTTAGACCCCCTATGGCACCATATTCCCTATATATAGTGCACTACTTTGGACCAGAGCCTATGGCACCATATTCCCTATATCCAGTACACTACTTTGGACCAGAGCCCTATGGCACCATATTCCCTATCCAGTACACTACTTTAGACCAGAGCCCTATGGCACCATATTCCCTATATATAGTGCACTACTTTAGACCAGAGCCCTATGGCACCATATTCCCTATATAGTGCACTACTTTAGACCAGAGCCCTATAGAACCCTATTCCCTATATAGTACACTACTTTGGACCAGAGCCCTATGGCACCATATTCACTATCCAGTACACTACTTTAGACCAGAGCCCTGGCACCCTATTCCCTATATAGTGCACTACTTTAGACCAGAGCCCTATGGAACCTATTCCCTATATAGTGCACTACTTTAGACCAGAGCCCTATGGCACCATATTCCCTATATATAGTGCACTACTTTTAGACCAGAGCCCTATGGCACCATATTCCCTATCCAGTACACTACTTTAGACCAGAGCCCTATGGCACCATATTCCCTATCCAGTACACTACTTTAGACCAGAGCCCTATGGCACCATATTCCCTATCAGTACACTACTTTAGACCAGAGCCCTATGGCACCATATTCCCTATCCAGTACACTACTTTAGACCAGAGCCCTATGGCACCATATTCCCTATATAGTACACTACTTTGACCAGAGCCCTATGGCACCATATTCCCTATATAGTGCACTACTTTAGACCAGAGCCCTATGGCACCATATTCCCTATAGTACACTACTTTAGACCAGAGCCCTATGGCACCATATTCCCCTATCAGTACACTACTTTAGAGAGCCCTATGGCACCATATTCCCTATATATAGTGCACTACTTTTAGACCAGAGCCCTATGGCACCATATTCCCTATATATAGTGCACTACTTTAGACCAGAGCCCTATGGCACCATATTCCCTATCAGTACACTACTTTAGACCAGAGCCATATAGAACCCTATTCCCTATATAGTGCACTACTTTAGACCAGAGCCCTATAGAACCCTATTCCCTATATAGTGCACTACTTTAGACCAGAGCCCTATGGCACCATATTCACTATCCAGTACACTACTTTAGACCAGAGCCCTATGGCACCCTATCCCCTATATAGTGCACTACTTTAGACCAGAGCCCAATAGAACCCTATTCCCTATATAGTGCACTACTTTAGACCAGAGCCCTATGGCACCATATTCCCTATATATAGTGCACTACTTTAGACCAGAGCCCTATGGCACCATATTCCCTATCCAGTACACTACTTTAGACCAGAGCCCTATGGCACCATATTCCCTATATAGTGCACTACTTTGACCAGAGCCCTATGGCACCATATTCCCTATCCAGTACACTACTTTAGACCAGAGCCCTATGGCACCATATTCCCTATCCAGTACACTACTTTAGACCAGAGCCCTATGGCACCATATTCCCTATCCAGTACACTACTTTAGACCAGAGCCCTATGGCACCATATTCCCTATATATAGTGTACACTACTTTAGACCAGAGCCCTATGGCACCATATTCCTATCCAGTACACTACTTTAGACCAGAGCCCTATGGCACCATATTCCTATCCAGTACACTACTTTAGACCAGAGCCCTATGGCACCATATTCCCTATATATAGTGCACTACTTTAGACCAAACCCTATAGCCCATATGGCCTATCCAGTACACTTCCCTAAACATATATATATAGTGCACTACTTTAGACCAGACCCTATGGCACCATATTCCCTATCAGTACACTACTTTTGTGACCAGAGCCCTATGGCACCATATTCCTATAGAACCCTATTCCTAGTGCCCTACTGGAGCCAGAGCCTATGGCAGCCTATTCCTATATAGTGCACTACTTTAGAACCCGAAGCCCTATGGCACCATATTCCCTATCCAGTACACTACTTTAGACCAGCCCTATGGCACCCATATTCCCTATATACAGTACTACTGAATGAGCCCTATGGCACCATATTCCCTATATATAGTGCACTACTTTAGACCAGAGCCCTATGGCACCATATTCCCTATATATAGT
>NW_024605179.1:0-4261 GCF_018296145.1 Oncorhynchus tshawytscha | reverse complement strand
TGCAAACTATACCAGTGAAACACTGTCTTGAATTGACCTTAAAAGAGTTGAAATAAAGGTAAGATAGTGGAATGACAACGAGCGGCCTTTAAAGGTAACGTGTAGTCTGCTGTGCAGGAAAGTGAGGAAACCACAGTATCCACACCACTGTAATTCAGAGCCTGTTGTGCCAGAGGGTGACAGTGCCAAAACCAAATGTGAACCACAAGTGTGTCACTGTTATGCAGTTCAGTTCAGCTTCGGTAAACTGAGCTGAGTACTGTGAAAACTCCACTGAGGGTAAACACACAGAACGTCTTCACACATACAGCGGGGTCTGAAGATAAATTGACACCCTTGATAAAGATGAGCCAAAATTGACCTTATCAAATACATCATTGAAATACTGAGCTATGTTGTACGCTCAAAGCATATGGGAGAATATATTATTTTATTCTAATACAACTGCTCAGAGAAAGAGATTTTGATGATCAAGTATTCATTTTGATTTTCTTCGTCTGCGCCTATCGACTGGCCTCTTCGATTCAAACCACAGGTTTTCAATGGGATTCAAGAAATGGCAATTGCAAAATGTTGATTTTGTGGTCAACCATTTCTTTGTGGATTTTGATGTGTGCTTGGGGTTATGGTCTTGCTGGAAGACCCTCTTGCGGCCAAGTTTCCTGGCAGAGGCAAAGTTCAGCTCACTGGTCACCAAAGCAAGCGCTCCAGCTGGTATATTGCACTAGTCATCCCCAAAGCCAACACTTACTTTGGCCGCCTTTCCTTCCAGTTCTCTGCTGCTAATGATTGGAACGAATGTAAAAAATCACTGAAGCTGGAGTCTTATATCTCCCTCTCTAACTGTAAGCATCAGCTGTCAGAGCAGCTAACCGATCACTGTACCTGTACACAGACAATCTGTAAATAGCCCACCCAACTACCTCATCCCCATATCGTTACTTGTCCTCTTGCTATTTTGCACCCCAGTATCTCTTCTTGCACATCATCATCTGCACATCTATCACTCCAGTGTTAATGCTAAATTGTAATTATTTTTCCTCTATGACCTATTTATTGCCTTACCTCCATACTCTTCAACATTTGCACACACTGTACATATATTTTTCTATTGTGTTATTGACTGTACGTTTGTTTATGTGTAACTCTGTGTTGTTGTTTGTGTCGCACTGCTTTGCTTTATCTTTGCCAGGTCGCAGTTGTAAATGAGAAATTGTTCTCAACTGGTTAAATAAAGGTGAAATATATAAATAACAAATATTTATTTTTGCAATATTCAATTGGTAGTAAATGTCTTGTTGGACTCAGGAGAGGCAAAGGTCAAGAGCTGTGTGTCCTCTGAAACATGACCCAGCCAAGCTGCACTGCTTCTTGACACAATACTCACTTAACCAGGAAGCCTTGTCAGCGTGCATTGCGCCTGACCCACCACAGGAGTGGCTAGAGCGGGATGAGGCAAGGACAACCCAGCCAGCTAAACCCTCCCTTAGGCTAGCGAGCAAACATGAACTTGATTGACCTTGCTGTAGGTCATGTAACTGTTTGTTAAATGCAATATGCTCTGTAGACTCCACTGGACAGATGTTGCTCTCCGGTTTTGTGATGACAAAGGTGTGGTTGAATTTATTCTGCTGAGGTATCTTATTGTCTCGGGCCTTAGGCTTAGATATCACGGTGGCAAGGCATATGAACTAACAGGTTATAGAGTGGCGCAGTGGTCTAAAACACTGCATCTCAGAACAAGAGGTGTCACTACAGTAGCTGGTACGAATCCAGACTGCATCATATCCCGCTGTGATTGGGAGTCCTGTAGGGCGGCGCACAATTGGCCGAGTGTAGTCCTGGGTTTTGCCGTTATTGTAAATAAGAATGTGTTCTTTACTGACTTGCCTAGTTTTAAAAAATTTGAGCAAACTATGCAATTATCACAACACATGGGTTGTAATATATATTTTTTTCCTGGCTTGGCTTCCTCAGTGATTTTACCCACACACAGCTACTGGTAACATCAAATATCCACCACCATATTTTACAGTATGTATGGGGTTATTTTCTTCTCATGCATCCTGATTTCGACGTTAAACCCACCACTGGTGTGCGTGGCCAAAGAGCTCTATTTTCATGTAATCTGACCATAGCACTGATTTCAACCCAAGTGCCGTTGCCGTATAACAAACTCCAGGTTTTTCCATTTGTAGGATGACATGAAAATAGAGCTCTTTGGCCACGCACACCAGTGGTGGGTTTGGCGTTGAAATGAGAATGCATAAGAGTCCTTCTATAAATAAAGGGACCAATGTTTGACATCAAGGTCAACATTTCAAAATGATTTGATATACATTTAAATATGATTTTCTTGTAGCTTCACATGTGTAGTTGCAGGAATAAGACTCTAGAAAAAGGCACAATGAGACCATAACTCCTAGCAACAACAAATCATCTGCATGTCATAACAAAATGTCACATGAAACATATTCTTTGTCATGCCTCGTAGCCAGGGCTGTTTGTGCTTTAGTCAACTTCTCTATCAATTATAGACATGCTATATATATATATAAGGACATCACTGCTCTAGAGGAGATCTGCATGGAGGAATGGGCCAAAATACCAGCAACAGTGTGTGAAAACTTTGTGAAGACTTACAGAAAATGTTTGACCTCTGTCATTGCCAACAAAGGGCATATAACAAAGTATTGAGATAAACTTTTGTTATTGACCAAATACTTATTTTCCACCATAATTTGCAAATAAATTCATAAAAAATCCTACAATGTGATTTTCTGGATTTTTTTTCTTCTCATTTTGTCTGTCATAGTTGAAGTGTACCTATGATGAAAATTACAGGCCTCTCTCATCTTTTTAACTGGGAGAACTTGCACAATTGGTGGCTGATTAAATACTTTTTTGCCCCACTGTATATTCTGGATAGAGCTAGAGAAATGTAACCACTCTCAGATTTATACACAGAGCAAGGACTGACCATCCATGATTTCAACATTATTGTTTTAACCATGCTATGAAGCATTGTTGTTTACGTTTACAAAGTTTAAAAACATACAAGATAAACAAGCTTATATTTTGGGTTCTCACGGAGTGACAGTTGAACCAAACTCATGAGGCATGTATAAGTTATATTCTTCAAGAATCAATGGATATATTTATTATTCAAAAATGGATGTAGCAACTACATTTAAGTCTATCAAAAGTGTGCAAGTTTGAGCATGTGTCCATTAGGCATAAGGATATTTTTTTTTATCAGCATGAATTAGATTGAGCAATAAAAGCCACACTTTTATTCTATAGGCTGGGATCCGCACTATGCAGCTGTTGCAAGAGTGCATTTTTCACTGGCTGTCCACTTGATTCAAAAACAATGATTGATAGGCAGCTTAAACTTGTTGAATTCCACCATTATTGGGTTCAAATACACATTTAGATTTGTGAACAGCCATCCACAACAACCCACAATCCATAAGGCGCAAATAGCTAAATGAGAGAGCAGCAGTGTGATTCACATCAATGCACTTTGTAAATATCAATAATAAGTGATATCCTTATTGCTGTGGACAACACCACCATTGTCATCCTTACCTCCAAGCGTTCATTCAAGTTGGATAATCTTTGGATGCCTACAGCAGTCACACCATTGGAAGACATAGCTTGGGCTGTAGCCTACAAAAGCCTATTCCTGCCTATTCCATCAAACCCATTTGGTGTGTCATCATAGTGGTCTCTGACTTGTGGTCAGACTCCCTTTTTTCAATGCTGATTTGTAATGTTATTGAGAAAACAGAGAAGTGTCAAAGATTTTTTTTCCGCAATCATCTTTTCTGAATATAAAAGTGATCTTCTAAGTAATCATCTAGTTTTTCAAAAGTATCTGTTATCTCATAAAAAATATTTTTGCTGGTAATTTAATGGATTACAGTTACCGGTTTATTTAGTAATCCCCAACCTTGGCCCTAGCTATAGTTAGTCAGTGGTTGCACATCTAACTAGCTGGATTGAAGCAAAGGTGTGACATGAAAATACACTACCAGTCAAAAGTTAGGACACACCTACTCATTCAAGGGTTTTTCTTTATTTTCACTATTTTCTGCTTTGTAGAATAACTATGAAATAACACATATGGAATCATGTGGTAACCAAAAAAAGTTAAGGTTAACGTTTTTCGTCATGAATCTGGAGGCAGCTCTGCAGAGTGGTCGCTAGCTGGCACTGCCACAAAGTCATAAAATATGATTTTAAACATAACCCTGAC
>NW_024605178.1:0-4256 GCF_018296145.1 Oncorhynchus tshawytscha | reverse complement strand
CAGCCTATAGCCAGCCCTATAGCCAGCCCTATAGCCAGCCCTATAGCCAGCCCTATAGCCAGCCCTGTAGCCAGCCTATAGCCAGCCTGTAGCTATAGCCAGCCCTGTATAGCCAGCCCTATAGCCAGCCCTATGTAGCCAGCCCTATAGCCAGCCCTATAGCCAGCCCTGTAGCCAGCCCTATAGCCAGCCCTGCCAGCCCTAGCCAGCCCTATAGCCAGCCCTGTAGCCAGCCCTGTAGCCAGCCCTATAGCCAGCCCTGTAGCCAGCCCTATAGCCAGCCTAGCCAGCCCTATAGCCAGCCCTATAGCCAGCCCTATAGCCAGCCCTATAGCCAGCCCTGTAGCCAGCCCTGTAGCCAGCCCTATAGCCAGCCCTATAGCCAGCCCTATAGCCAGCCCTATAGCCAGCCCTGTAGCCAGCCCCTGTAGCCAGCCCTGCCAGCCCTAGCCAGCCCTATAGCCAGCCCTATAGCCAGCCCTGTAGCCAGCCCTATAGCCAGCCCTATAGCCAGCCCTGTAGCCAGCCCTGTAGCCAGCCCTATAGCCAGCCCTATAGCCAGCCCTGTAGCCAGCCCTGTAGCCAGCCCTATTGCCAGCCTTGTAGCCAGAAGTGTCTCATACAGCTAGAGGGCTACATGCAGTTCTCCATATAGGTTAGGAAACAGAATATGAGACTACTACGATGTGCTGGTATCTCAGCCTATTGTACTGCAGTGAGATTGGTGTTGGTTATATAAGAGACTAGCTGCCTGCTCTGTCTGTGCAGCATGGATGATTGAGCTAGGTGACAGTATAGAAGACGCAGTCTGTTTGGTCTTGTGTGTGTGTGAGGGCTGCTGTATTAGTCTTGTTCCTCTGGGCTGCACGAGTGTGTGTTTGTGTGCTTGTGTGTATACTTGTCTGCGGCTGCGTGCGGTTGAATGTAATTCAGCTCACACTCGAGCGAGAGCTGGTGTTGTGAACACACAACCTGGGCACTGTTTCTCAAATCAGCCAAACTGTGATGAAAACGATGGGAGACAGAGAGCTGGTTTCAAGCGCAGGGAGCAGCAGGTGTTTGTTGCAAAGGACCACAGGGGGAGGCAGGTATCTGGGTCCAGGGGCAGGCTGAAGGTCATACACAGGGGGAGGCAGGTATCTGGTTCCAGGGGCAGGCTGAAGGTCATACACAGGGGAAGGCAGGTATCTGGGTCCAGGGGCAGGCTGACGGTCACACACAGGGGGTACAAAAGGGAAACAGTACAGGGAGGGAAAAGGCTAGTAGCGTCGTCTGGAAGATCAGGCAATAGATAGATAACCGATAAAGTACAGGAAGGGAATATGCGTCATTAGTGAGGAGGGGGGAACAGCACTTTGAAAGCCATGTGTCACAAAACAAACAATACCTCACAGTGATGGGGGGCAAAGAACTGAACTAAATAGGGTGTGATAATGACATACAGGTGTGTGAACAGGTGATTAGAATTCAGGTGATTGGGATCTGGAAAGTGAGCTGCGTTCAGGGGATCTACAGTGCCTTGCGAAAGTATTCGGCCCCGTTGAACTTTGCGAACTTTTGCCACATTTCAGGCTTCAAACATAAAGATATAAAACTGTATTTTTTTGTGAAGAATCAACAACAAGTGGGACACAATCATGAAGTGGAACGACATTTATTGGATATTTCAAAGTTTTTTAACATATCAAAAACTGAAAAATTGGGCGTGCAAAATTATTCAGCCCCCTTAAGTTAATACTTTGTAGCGCCACCTTTTTCTGTGATTTACAGCTGTAAGTCGCTTGGGGTATGTCTCTATCAGTTTTGCACATCGAGAGACTGAATTTTTTTCCCATTCCTCCTTGCAAAACAGCTCGAGCTCAGTGAGGTTGGATGGAGAGCATTTGTGAACAGCAGTTTTCAGTTCTTTCCACAGATTCTCGATTGGATTCAGGTCTGGACTTTGACTTGGCCATTCTAACACCTGGATATGTTTATTTTTGAACCATTCCATTGTAGATTTTGCTTTATGTTTTGGATCATTGTCTTGTTGGAAGACAAATCTCCGTCACAGTCTCAGGTCTATTGCAGACTCCATCAGGTTTTCTTCCAGAATGGTCCTGTATTTGGCTCCATCCAGCTTCCCATCAATTTTAACCATCTTCCCTGTCCCTGCTGAAGAAAAGCAGGCCCAAACCATGATGCTGCCACCACCATGTTTGACAGTGGGGATGGTGTGTTCAGGGTGATGAGCTGTGTTGCTTTTACGCCAAACATAACGTTTTGAATTGTTGCCAAAAAGTTCAATTTTGGTTTCATCTGACCAGAGCACCTTCTTCCACATGTTTGGTGTGTCTCCCAGGTGGCTTGTGGCAAACTTTAAACGACACTTTTATGGATATCTTTAAGAAATGGCTTTCTTCTTGCCACTCTTCCCTAAAGGCCGGATTTGTGCAATATACGACTTATTGTTGTCCTATGGACAGAGTCTCCCACCTCAGCTGTAGATCTCTGCAGTTCATCCAGAGTGATCATGGGTCTCTTGGCTGCAGCTCTGATCAGTCTTCTCCTTGTATGAGCTGAAAGTTCAGAGGGACAGCCAGGTCTTGGTAGATTTGCAGTGGTCTGATACTCCTTCCATTTCAATATTATCGCTTGCACAGTGCTCCTTGGGATGTTTAAAGCTTGGGAAATCTTTTTGTATCCAAATCCGGCGTTAAACTTCTTCACAACAGTATCTCGGACCTGCCTGGTGTGTTCCTTGTTCTTCATGATGCTCTCTGCGCTTTTAACGGACCTCTGAGACTATCACAGTGCAGGTGCATTTATACGAGACTTGATTACACACAGGTGGATTGTATTTATCATCATTAGTCATTTAGGTCAACATTGGATCATTCAGAGATCCTCACTGAACTTCTGAGAGAGTTTGCTGCACTGAAAGTAAAGGGGCTGAATAATTTTGCACGCCCAATTTTTCAGTTTTTGATTTGTTAAAAAAGTTTGAAATATCCAATAAATGTCGTTCCACTTCATGATTGTGTCCCACTTGTTGTTGATTCTTCACAAAAAAATACAGTTTTATATCTTTATGTTTGAAGCCTGAAATGTGGCAAAAGGTCGCAAAGTTCAAGGGGGCCGAATACTTTCGCAAGGCACTGTATATGATGAGTATTTCTGTAAAATTGACGTGGCTCTCTGCAAAATCACCGGATGTTTTGAAGCAAAACATTACTGAACGTAATGCGCCAATGTAAAACCAAGATTTTTGGATATAAATATGAACTTTATCAACAAAACATACATGTATGGTGTAACATAAAGTCCTATGAGTGTCATCTGATGATGATCATCAAGGTTAGCGATTAATTTTATCTCTATTTCTGCTTTTTGTGATTCTTCTCTTTGGCTGGAAAAATGGCTATATTTTTCTGTGACTAGGTACTGACCTAACATAATCGTTTGGCGTGCTTTTGCTGTAAAGCCTTTTTGAAATTGGACACTGTGGCGGGATTAACAACAAGTGTATCTTTAAAATGGTGTAAAATACTTCTATGTTTGAGGAATTTTAATTATGAGATTTATTTTTTCATTTTTTATTTGGCGCCCTGCACTTTAACTGGCTGTTGTCACATCGATTCCGGCAGCAGGATCTAAGCCATAAGAAGTTTTAAACAAACACTGTATAACCTCAAAATATGGTTATAAACAATGCGTTTGATATCATCGATTGTCAGGCCTTGCATCCAAACATCTGTCTATGAATTTGAGAGTGGCTACATTTTCACACATCAGAGAAATGCTATCAATTTATTTCATCATTAGACGCACATATACTGCAATTGCAAGAAACCGTTAACCTTGCCCAGATTCGGCTACATGCCTTGAACTGTTATAAAACCATTTTATGAAGGAGGCATGAAGGGTATAAATGGCATGTAACTTATATATCACTCTGTGTGGTGTTGTCATGAATAGAGAGCCATATCTTAGCACGCTGTGCCAGACATTGAATTGAGCTCATGTTGTACCCAGGTCAGACCCAGACCCATGTGACCCTTCAAGGCCATGGTCTAGGACAGGACAACAATAATGATCACCCTTTCTTCACCTTAAACCTTACTCTATTTTAAAGACCCTTCTCTTTTATTTATCTTTGCCAGAAACACCACCAGGACTTTAAAGAGTTTTCCGCGTTTGTACTGCTAGTATCCTAGAAGCACAGTGTGCTCTTGTCCAGCTGTACAAATCCACAATTTATTGGTATACAGTGACTT
>NW_024605177.1:0-4256 GCF_018296145.1 Oncorhynchus tshawytscha | reverse complement strand
GTCTACAAAATGGACAATGACCCAAAGCATACTTCCAAAGTTGTGGAAAAACGGCTTAAGGACAGCAAAGTCAAGGTATTGGAGTGGCCATCACAAAGCCCTGGCCTCAATCCCATAGAAAATTTGTGGGCAGAATTTTAAAAAGTGTGTGCTAGCAAGGAGGCCTACAAACCTGACTCAGTTACACCAGCTCTGTCAAGAGGAATGGGCCAAAATTCACCCAACTTATTGTGGGAAGCTTGTGGAAGGCTATCCGAAATGTTTAACAATTGAAAGGCAATGCTACTAAACTCTAATTGAGTGTATGTAAACTTCTGAACCACTGTGAATATGATGAAAGAAAGAAAACCTGAAATTAATAATTCTCTCTACTATTATTCTGACATTTCATATTCTTAAAATAAAGTGGTGATCCTAACTGACCTAAGACAGGGGATGTTTAATAGGATTAAATGTCAGGAATTGTGAAAAACTGAGTTTAAATGTAGTTGGCTAAGGTGTATGTAAACGTCCGACTTCAACTGTATCTGATATGGGCAGAAAGCTTACATTCTTGTTAATCTAACTGCACTATCCAATTTATAGTTGCTCTTACAGTGAAAGAATACCATGCTATTGTTTGAGGAGAGTGCACAGTTTTGAACTTGAAAATGTGTTAATAAACCAATTAGGCACATTTGGGCCGTCTTGATACAACATTTTGAACAGAAATGCAATGGTTCATTGAATCAGTGTAAAACTTTGCAGATACACTGCTGTCATCTAGTTGCCAAAATCTAAATTGTGACTATGGTATCAAGTGTATGCATATCCTTGCTTCAGATCCTGAGCTACAGGCAATTAGATTAGATTTAGTCATTTTAGGCGAAAATTGAATAAAATGGGCCGATCCTTATGAATATAAGAACCACAAACTGTGCATGTAAATGAGTTTGATCCATCTCCTTCCATCTCTCTTCTATAACATCCTTATCACATTGGCATCCATGCTGGGTGGCTCATTTCTTGGGCAAGAGGACCATTCAATTTTAGCATTTTTTAACAACCATATTTCTCCTCCTGCAGGCTGGTGATGAGCTGGTTGGTGACAGGCTTTTGAGGGTCAATGTCATCCACTTCTTTCAACAGAATTGTCAGAGACATGATCCTCATATTTGGAAAATTCTTCATCTTCGTTCCTTCCACACTAGCTTCTCTCTCTGCAAAAATTATTTCTCAGGTCCTCTGAGCAGAGATTATGTTTGCCATACTGATTGATTGTGGTAAGGAGCCACAAATATTTATTTATTTGTTTGCTATTTATTTGCTATGTCCCTCCTCCAATTTGCACCTAACTGGATTAGAGTGTGGGAAAATACTCGTATCGAAATAATGTATCAAAATAATGTATTTTAATAACATTGTGTAGTTTCACACACTACAGAGTGTAAAAAGTGCAAGAAAAGCGGGAGACAGGCAGGTTCTTGGTGCTATGTTGAAAAAAAAATGAAAAAAATGTAGATTTTTGTTTCCAACTGCTGTGTCTTTGTGAGATGCAATGTAGGTGAATGGATGATCTCTGCATGTGTGGTTTGCACCGTGAAGCATGGTGGAGGTGGTGTGATGGTGTGGGGGTGCGTTGCTAGTGACACTGTTGAAGATTTATTTGGAATTCAAGGCACTCTTAACCAGCATCACTACAACAGCATTTTGCAGCAATACGCCAACCCATCTAGTTTGCGCATAGTGGGGCTATCATTTGTTTTTCTACAGAACAATGAACCAAACACACCTCCAGGCTGTGTAAGGACTATTTGACCAAGAAGGAGAGTGGTGGGGTGCTTCATAAGATGACCTGGCCTCCATAATCACCCAATCTCAACCTATTTGAGATGGTTTGGGATGAGTTGGACAACAGTGTGAAGGAAAAGCAGCCAACAATGGTTCGGCATATGTGGGAACTCCTTCAAGATTGTTGGAAAAGCATTCCAGGTGAAACTGGTTGAGAGAATGCCAAGAGTGTGCAAAGCTGTCTTCAAGGCAAAGGGTGGCTACTTCAAAGAATCTAAAATAGAAAATAGATTTTAATTTGTTTAACACTTTTTTAGTTTTTACATGATTCCATATGGTTATTTCATAGTTAAGATGTCTTCACTATTATTCTACAATGTAGAAAATAGTAAAAATAAAGAAAAACCCTTGAATGAGTAGGTGTGTCCAAACCTTTGTCTGGTACTGTACTTCAATGCAAAACCCCAAACAGTGCATGCAGACCATAATTAGGACTTTAAACGATAGCTATCAACATCTAGAAAAGAGCTGTTAAATTCTACACCTAAAAGGAAGAAATGCCCATGCATTCCACCACAAGGTTCTTACCTACAGAGAGATTAACCTAGAGAAGATGTCCCATCAGCAGCTGGTTCTGGGGCTCTGTTCACAAACAGACTCCAAATAGCCCCAAGACAGCAACACAATTTGCCACACTGGAAATAATCCACCATAAAACGAAATGTAATACCTGACCTCTGTGACTGACCCAAAATAAAGAAAATCCTTAACTATGTAGGCTACAAACTCAGTTGGAATAGCCTTGCTATTGAGAGAAGCTGCCATAGGCAAACCTGGCTCTCGAGAGAAGACAGGCTATGTGTATACTGCCCACAAAATGAGGTGGAAACTGAGCTGCACTTCCAAATCTCCTGCCAGATGTTTGATTATATAAGAGGCACATATTTCCTACACTTCACACGGGCCACAAATCATTGAAAACAAATCAAACAGATAAATTCCCATATCTGTGGGGCAAAATACTGCAGTGTGCAACCACAGCAGCAAGATCAGTGGCCAGTTGCCATGAGAAAAGGTCAACCAGTGGAGCACAAACACTGTAAATAGTACCAAGATGGCGCCGATGAAGAAGGCAGATGTTTTACCCGTCCCAACCGATTGTGTTTTTATGTTCGTTTATTTGCATTTTTTGTAACTTATTTTTTTACTTATTTTGTACATAATGTTGCTGCAACCGTTTCTTATGACAGAAAAACAATTCTGGACATCAGGACTGCGATTACTCACCACTGACTGGCAGAATCCTTTTTTTCCTTTAACGAGTCTGACGAGACTGACGCGAATGATATACTGCTTTCTCACGAACAGGTCCAGATCCCTGCACAAGCGTGT
Organism: Oncorhynchus tshawytscha; assembly: GCF_018296145.1. Taxonomy (NCBI): domain Eukaryota; kingdom Metazoa; phylum Chordata; class Actinopteri; order Salmoniformes; family Salmonidae; genus Oncorhynchus; species Oncorhynchus tshawytscha. The sequence continues at coordinate 1,094 of NW_024605177.1, read as the reverse complement.
GCACTAAGTCCAGACGAAAAGTTTTTAAAAAGTAAGATAAAAGTTAGTAGAAACATGCCAAACGATGTTTAAAATCAATCCTCCGGTTGTTTTTGTCATAAATAATAAATAATATTTCAACTGGACAAAAGCTTCGTCAATAGGAAAGGAGAAACAAGAAAGGCTCTTTACCAATCAGGCTGATGAATGGAAATTTCCACTGTCCACTGATTGAAAGTGCTGTACCTCCTTCATTTTTCAGAGCAAAAGCCTGAAACAATGCCTAAAGACACACGTAGAGGAAGCTTCAGAGCTTGTGAACTGGGTCCTAAAGTCTTTGAATGGCTTTCAATGGAAAAACAGCCTTTCAAAATAATAGTACTTCCTGGATGGATTTTCCTCGGGTTTTCGCCTGCCATATCAGTTCTGTTATACTCACAGACATATTTTAACAGTTTTGACAACTTTAGAGTGCTTTCTATCCAAATCTACTAATTATCTGCATATCCTGAGTAGCAGGCAGTTTAATTTGGGCACGCTTTTCATCCAAAATTCCGAATGCTGCCCCCTACCCTAGTGAAGTTAAAGGTCTTACACAAATCTGACCATAATTCTATCCTCCTGATTCCTTCTCACAAGGAAAAATTAAAGCAGGAAGCACCCGTGACTAGATAAATAAAAAAGTGGTCAGATGAAGCAGATGCTAATCTACAGGACTGTTTTACTAGCGCAGACTGGAAAATGTTCCAGGATTCCTCCGATGACATTGAGAAGTACACCACATCAGTCATTGGCTTCATCAATAAATGCATAGATTACGTCATCCCCACAGTGACCGTACGTACATACCCCAACCAGAAGCCATGGATTACAGGCAACATCCACACTGAGCTAAAGGCTAGAGCTGCCGCTTTCAAGGAGCGGGACTCTAACCTGGAAGCCTATAAGAAACCCTGCTATGCCCTCAATGAACAATCAAACAGGCAAAGCATCAATACAGGATTAAGAACGAATCGTACTACACTGGCTCTGACGCTCGTTGGATGTTGCAGGGCTTACAAACCATAACAGATCACAAAGGGAAGCACAGCCGAGAGCTGCCCATTGATTCGAGC
>NW_024605176.1:0-4255 GCF_018296145.1 Oncorhynchus tshawytscha | reverse complement strand
CTGGTTCTTCATGCAAAATCTGCACACAATAGGGATCCTTCTTTGTTTTCTGTAAGACAGTGAATGCACAATAAGTACATGTAATGAAGTTATTACTTAAACCCTCTCTGGGATATGTGGGACACGTCCCACCTGGCCAACATCCAGTGAAAATGCAGAATGCCAAATTTAAATAAATGACTGTAAAAATGTAACTTGATGAAATTCACACATTCAATATACCAAATTAAAGCGACACTTGTTGTGAATCCAGCCAGCATGTCAGATTTTAAAAAATGCTTTACAGTGAAAGCAAACAGTGCTATTATCTGAGGATAGCACGCCAGCTAACAATCACAGACCATCATTTTTCAACCCTCACTGCGCGACACAAAACGCAGAAATAAAGAGTTGCCAAGTGATTTCAAAAACATTCTGCACACTCTCCCCCTCTAACCCTCTGTGAAACATGATAGAAAGCCATTCATTTATGGTCTGATTTAAGAGAAAGAGCCAAATGAGAGTATAAAACCCCCACTGAGAGGTGTGCTATTCCCTGCATTTAGAGAGAACTTACCTTGAACCAGTAGCAGTTGCAGATGCCATCTTGCTCCAAGGAGAAGGATGTCAATTCTCAATTAAATGTTTTCAGAATATGGGAAAAAGGCAATAATCCAACTCCAGCTCCTTCTAAGTGTCTCACAGTATAACGTTCTGTAGTGAATGAGTTCAGACTCTGGAAAGGTCTTTATATTTACAATCAGATAGGCCCAACCCCTTTCCACATTTAAATATTCTATTCAGGGCAAATTGTTTGGTGAAGGGAGGGAATGTCACACCTCTGAGTGGGGGTTTTCTCACAAGTTGTATTTGCATTAATTCCATTTGAAAACAAAAGGTTGGCAGTTTGGAAAAACTCTCTCCAAAGGTCACTATCTCAAACTCTCATAAATGTTCTGAAGGGGATCAAAAAAATGCAGGGACAATTTAAGGTTTCTCCAGGTGTTATAAATCATTTAATGTATTCAATAGCAGAAGCCTTTATCCAGTAGTATTTACAGCTGTAGTTATGTGACTAAATAAAGTACATTTTCGTTATACCTAAAATACGACATAATATGTCATGTGTATAGTCCTGAAAGCCTATGAAAGTACCAGGGCATATGGGCCTTTGGGCCTGTGGCATGTGAGCCGATCGAAAGGGTTCAGATCCCCAAATCCGGAGTGGTGGAGATGGGCACCGTGAGGCGTACAGTGCGGTAACGCGACCGATCTCGGAGAAGCTGGCGGGAGCCCCGGGGAGAGTTCTCTTTTCTTTGTGAAGGGCAGGGCGCCCTGGAATGGGTTCGCCCCGAGAGAGGGGCCCAAGCCCTGGAATGGGTTCGCCCCGAGAGAGGGGCCCAAGCCCTGGAAAGCGTTGCGGTTCCGGCGGCGTCCGGTGAGCTCTCGCTGGCCCTTGAAATTCTGGGGAAGAGGGTGTAAATGTCTGGGGGTGTTTTAAAAATCGAAAAAAAAACTCAAAACTTTGCCAAAATGCTCTCAAATTATAGGTCGTCAGACTGGAACAGAGCATGTGTGATACATCACTGTGACTGTCCAATTTATGGATCTATGCAGCCTCAAACCAAGCTTGTTTTTACTGTATGTACAAATCATGGCCTATTTGTCTAAATTGTCTGGGGGTCTTTAAAAATCGATAAAAGCTCAAAACTTTCCCCAAATGGTCTGAAATTATATGTATGGGCACCCTGGAACAGAGCATGTATGATATATGACTGTGACTCTCCTATTCTGGGATCTATGCAGCCTCAAAACAGGCTTGTTTTGCTGTATTTTCAAATCATGGCCTATTTGTCTAAATTGTCTGGGGGTGTTTAAAAATCAATAAAAAGCTCCAATGAAAATGGTCTCAAATTGGAGATTTGGTTACACTGGAACAGGGCATGTGTGATACATCACTGTGGAGATCTAGTTACACTGGAACCTGCATATTTTGCTAAAAGAAATCCAGGTTAGCAGGCAATATTAACCAGGTGAAATTGTGTCATTTCTCTTGCGTTCATTGCACGCAGAGTCAGGGTATATGCAACAGTTTGGGCCGCCTGGCTCTTTGCAAACTAATTTGCCAGAATGTTACGTAATTATGACATAACATTGAAGGTTGTACAATGTAACAGTAATATTTAGACTCATGGACCCGTTAGATAAAATATGGAACCGAACAAACGTCTTGTTTTCGAGGTGATAGTTTCCGGATTAGTCAAAGGTGTATGGTTTAGAGAGAAATAGTCGACGCGTTGTACTTCCTGTAATAACTAGCAGCTGAATTTGAAAGGGGTTCCTTCGTTATTTTACTGTTCATGTCTTCCATAGAGAAGGTCTTGATCTACTTCAGGTAAGGTCTGTGTTTCGTGCAGGTTAGGGTACAGGTTGGGGTGCAGGTTAGGGTACAGGTTGGGGTGCAGGTTAGGGTACAGGTTAGGGTGCAGGTTAGGGTGCAGGTTAGGGTGCAGGTTAGGGTACAGGTTAGGGTGCAAGTTAGGGTGCAGGTTAGGGTGCAGGTTAGGGTGCAGGTTAGGGTGCAGGTTAGGGTGCAAGTTAGGGTGCAGGTTAGGGTGCAAGTTAGGGTGCAGGTTAGGGTGCAGGTTAGGGTGCAGGTTAGGGTGCAGGTTAGGGTGCAAGTTAGGGTGCAGGTTAGGTTTCAGGCTTAAACCACCTCTGCGTTTTGATACCCGTGTAAACCTCACCAGGATAAGGTAACGTTTGTCAACATATTTTCATAAATGATCTTTCTTATATTTAGCCAATATTGACCAGAGTTACCTTGTCCTGTGGATATCTACACAGTTATACAATTGGCAAGGTGGTGTAAGCCTACACTCAACACAGACCTTATTTTAAGTGAATCTAAAAATATCCTATGGAATAAATGAAGGAACCGCTTTTCAGATGTTGCTAGAAGGTGTCATGGGAATTATGACTCGCACTTTGGTAGTCAATTCTTACCCTGTCCATTATTAAAATAGGATTTCCTGCATATAGAAATGACAGTTTTTGTTTTCAACATTCATCACAGGTAACTTAAACTCTATTTTTATTCAAACAGTTGAGAGTATTTGTCTCCTAAGCAGACTCTTCAGTATCATTGTCACTTCAGAGGTGTGTGTGTGTGTGTGTGTGTGTGTGTGTGTGTGTGTGTGTGTGTGTGTGTGTGTGTGTGTATTATATTATATTAAGTTAAAATAAAAGTGTTCATTGTTCATTCAGTATTGTTGCAATTGTCATTATTACAAAAATGTGTGTGTGTGTAACGGATGTGAAACGACTAGCTTAGTTAGCGGTGGTGCTGAGGTAACGGATGTGAAACGGCTAGCTTAGTTAGCGGTGGTGCTGAGGTAACAGATGTGAAACGGCTAGCTTAGTTAGCGGTGGTGCTGAGGTAACGGATGTGAAACGGCTAGCTTAGTTAGCGTTGGTGCTGAGGTAACGGATGTGAAACGGCTAGCTTAGTTAGCGGTGGTGCTGAGGTAACGGATGTGAAACGGCTAGCTTAGTTAGCGGTGGTGCTGAGGTAACGGATGTGAAACGGCTAGCTTAGTTAGCGGTGGTGCTGAGGTAACGGATGTGAAACGGCTAGCTTAGTTAGCGGTGGTGCTGAGGTAACGGATGTGAAACGGCTAGCTTAGTTAGCATCGCTAAATAGCGTTTCAACGTCACTTGCTCTGAGACCTTGAAGTAGTGGTAACCCTTGCTCTGCAAGGGAGCGGTTTTTGTGGAGCGATAGGTAACGATGCTTCGTGGGTTACTGTTATTGATGTGTGCAGAGGGTCCCTGGTTCGCGCCCGGGTATGGGCAAGGGGACGGTCTAAAGTTATACTGTTACATGTGTATGATATATATATACACAGTGGGGCAAAAAAGTATTTAGTCAGCCACCAATTGTGCAAGTTCTCCCACTTAAAAAGATGAGAGAGGCCTGTAATTTGCATCATAGGTACACTTCAACTATGACAGACAAAATAAGAAAAAAAATCCAGAAAATCACATTGTAGGATTTTTAATGAATTTATTTGCAAATTATGGTGGAAAATAAGTATTTGGTCACCTACAAACAAGGAAGATTTCTGGCTCTCACAGACCTGTAACTTCTTCTTTAAGAGGCTCCTCTGTCCTCCACTCGTTACCTGTATTAATGACACCTGTTTGAACTTGTTATCAGTATAAAAGACACCTGTCCACAACCTCAAACAGTCACACTCCAAAATCTATGCTGGAT
>NW_024605175.1:0-4254 GCF_018296145.1 Oncorhynchus tshawytscha | reverse complement strand
AAACACGAACTTACAAAAAACAATAAACAAAACCGAAACAGCCTATCTGGTGCAAACTAACAGAGAGTACACATAGGACACTAAGGACAATCACCCACGACAAACTCAAAGAATATGGCTGCCTAAATATGGTTCCCAATCAGAGACAACGATAAGCATCTGCCTCTGATTGAGAACCACTCCAGACAGCCATAGACTTTGCTAGACAACCCACTAAGCTACAATCCCAATACCACCACCAAAACCCCAAGACAAACACACCACAATTACAAAACCCCATGCCACACCCTGGCCTGACCAAATACATAAAGATGAACACAAAATACTTTGACCAGGGCGTGACAGAACCCCCCCTAAGGTGCGGACTCCCGAACGCACCTCAAAACAATAGGGAGGGTCCGGGTGGGCGTCTGTCCATGGTGGCGGCTCGGGCGCGGGACGTGGACCCCACTCATTTAATGTCTTAGTCCCCTCTCCCTTCGTCCCTGGATAGTCCACCCTCGCCGCCGACCATGGCCTAGTAGTCCTCACCCAGAACCCCACTGGACTGAGGAGCAGATCGGGACTGAAGGACAGCTCGGGACTGAGGCAGCTCGGGACTGAGGGGAAGCTCGGGAGTGAGAGAAAGCTCAGGAGTGAGAGGAAGCTCAGGAGTGAGAGGAAGCTCAGGAGTGAGAGGAAGCTCAGGAGTGAGAGGAAGCTCAGGAGTGAGAGGAAGCTCAGGCAGGTTGATGGATCTACCAGATCCTGGCTGGCTGGTGGTTCCGGCAGATCCTGGCTGACTGGCACTTCTGGCGGATCCTGGCTGACTGGTGGGTCCTGGGAGACTGGCGGATCCTGGCTGACTGGCGGATCCTGGCTGACTGGCGGATCCTGGCAGACTGGCGGATCCTGGCAGACTGGCGGATCCTGGCAGACTGGCGGATCCTGGCAGACTGGCGGATCCTGGCAGACTGGCGGATCTAACTGATCCTGGCAGACTGGCGGATCCTGGCAGACTGGCAGATCCTGGCCGACTGGCAGATCCTGGCCGACTGGCAGATCCTGGCCGACTGGCAGATCCTGGCCGACTGGCAGATCCTGGCTGACTGGCAGATCCTGGCCGACTGGCAGATCCTGGCCGACTGGCAGTTCTGGCGGATCCTGGCAGACTGGCGGATCCTGGCAGACTGGCAGTTCTGGCGGATCCTGGCAGACTGGCGGATCCTGGCAGACTGGCGGATCCTGGCAGACTAGCGGATCCTGGCTGACTGGCGGATCCTGGTTGACTGGCACTTCTGGCGGATCCTGAAAGACTGGCGGATCCTGGCTGACTGGCGGATCATGGACTGGCGGATCCTGGCTGACTGGCGGATCCTGGCTGACTGGCGGATCCTGGCTGACTGGCGGATCCTGGCAGACTGGCGGATCCTGGCTGAATGGCGGATCTAACTGATCCTGGCAGACTGGCGGATCCTGGCTGACTGGCGGATCCTGGCCGACTGGCAGTTCTGGCAGATCCCGGCTGACTGGCGGATCTGGAAGAGTCTGGTTGACTGGCAGATCTGGAAGAGTCTGGTTGACTGGCAGATCTGGAAGAGTCTGGTTGACTGGCAGATCTGGAAGGGTCTGGTTGACTGGCAGATCTGGAAGAGTCTGGTTGACTGGCAGATCTGGAAGAGTCTGGTTGACTGGCAGATCTGGAAGAGTCTGGTTGACTGGCAGATCTGGAAGAGTCTGGCTGACTGGCAGATCTGGAAGAGTCTGGCAGACTGGCGATGCTGGGCAGACTGGGCGGCGCCGGGCAGACTGGCGGCGCCGGGCAGACTGGCGGCGCCGGGCAGACTGGCGACGCTGGGCAGACTGGCGACGCTGGGCAGACTGGCGGTGCTGGGCAGACTGACGACGCTGGGCAGACTGGACGCTGGGCAGACTGGCGGTGCTGGGCAGACTGGCGATGCTGGGCAGACTGGCGATGCTGGGCAGACTGGCGATGCTGGGCAGACTGGCGATGCTGGGCAGACTGATGGCGCTGGGCAGACTGGCGATGCTGGGCAGACTGGGGGCACTGGCGGCGCTGGGCAGACTGGCGGCACTAGCTGCTCCATATAGGCTGACAGCTCTGGCGGCTTCTACAGACTGACCGCTCTGGCGGCTCCGTGCTGACTGGCAGCTCCTTGCAGACTGGCAGCTCCTTGCAGACTGGCAGCTCCTTACAGACTGACAGCTCCGTGCAGACTGACAGCTCCGTGCAGACTGACAGCTCCGTGCAGACTGGCTGCTCCATGCAGACTGGCTGCTCCATGCAGACTGACAGCTCTGGCTGCTTCATGCAGACTGACAGCTCTGGCTGCTCCATGTAGACTGGCTGCTTCATGCAGACTGGCAGCTCGGGCTGCTTCATGTAGACTGACAGCTCTGGCTGCTCCATGCGGACTGACAGCTCTGGCTGCTCCATGTGACTGACTGCTTCATGCAGACTGGCAGCTCGGGCTGCTTCATGTAGACTGACAGCTCTGGCTCCTCCATGCAGACTGACAGCTCTGACTGCTCCATGCAGACTGACAGCTCTGGCTGCTTCATGCAGACTGGCAGCTCTGGCTGCTCTATGTAGACTGGCTGCTTCATGCAGACTGGCAGCTCGGGCTGCTTCATGTAGACTGACAGCTCTGGCTGCTCCATGCGGACTGACAGCTCTGGCTGCTCCATGCAGACTGACAGCTCTGGCTGCTCCATGCGGACTGACAGCTCTGGCTGCTCCATGACTGACAGCTCTGGCTGCTCCATGTAGACTGGCTGCTTCCTGCAGACTGGCAGCTCGGGCTGCTTCATGTAGACTGACAGCTCTGGCTGCTCCATGTAGACTGGCTGCTTCATGCAGACTGGCAGCTCGGGCTGCTTCATGTAGACTGACAGCTCTGGCTGCTCCATGCAGACTGACAGCTCTGACTGCTCCATGCAGACTGACAGCTCTGACTGCTCCATGCAGACTGACAGCTCTGACTGCTCCATGCAGACTGACAGCTCTGGCTGCTCTAAACAGGCGGAAGACTCCGGCAGCGCTGGAGATGAGGAAAACTCTAACAGCGCTAGATAGGCGTGAGACTCCGGCAGCGCAGGAGAGGAGAAAGGCTCTGGCTGCGCTAAACAGGCGGGAGGCTCCGGCAGCGCTGTAGAGGAGGAAGGCTCTGGCTGCGCTGAACAGGCGGGAGGCTCCGGCAGCGCTGTAGAGGAGAAAGGCTCTGGCTGCGCTGAACAGGCGGGAGGCTCCGGCAGCGCTGTAGAGGAGGAAGGCTCTGGCTGCGTTAAACAGGCGGGAGACTCCAGCAGCGCAGGAGAGGAGAAAAGCGCTGGCTGCGCTGAACAGGCGAGAGACTCCGGCCGCGCAGGAGAGGAGAAAGGCTCTGGCTGCGCTGAACAGGCGGAAGACTCCAGCAGCGCTGTAGAGGAGAAAGGCTCCGGCAGCGCTGAACAGGTGGGACGCACTGTAGGCCTGATGCGTGGTGCTGGCACTGGTATGCCGTGCATGCTATGCCAAGCCCACACCTTTCTTTCTACTCTGTCCAATACATCCTCCACACTCTCAGACTCAGCACTCTGCTTCGCCGACAGCTCCAATTCCATCCATGGCTCTGCCCAGGGTCCTTGTCCGTCAAGGATCTCCTCCCAAGTCCATTTATCCAAAGAGTGCAGCCTCCCCAATGCTGCTGCTGCCTCTGTTGCTTCTCCTGCTGCTGCCTTTGCTCCTGCTGCTGCCTTTGCTGCTGCTGCTGTTGCTCCTGCTGCACCTGTCGCTTCTCCTGCTGCTGCTGTTGCTGCTGCCTCTGTTTACCACGCCGCTTGGTCCTTGGTTGGTGGGTGATTCTGTAACGGTTTTCTAGTGGTGATGAAGGAGAGTCGGACCAAACTGCAGCGTGTCGATTGCGATCCATGTTTAATACAACAAAGAAACACGAACTTACAAAAAACAATAAACAAAACCGAAACAGCCTATCTGGTGCAAACTAACAGAGAGTACACATAGGACACTAAGGACAATCACCCACGACAAACTCAAGAATATGGCTGCCTAAATATGGTTCCCAATCAGAGACAACGATAAGCATCTGCCTCTGATTGAGAACCACTCCAGACAGCCATAGACTTTGCTAGACAACCCACTAAGCTACAATCCCAATACCACCACCAAAACCCCAAGACAAACACACCACAATTACAAAACCCCATGCCACACCCTGGCCTGACCAAATACATAAAGATGAACACAAAATACTT
>NW_024605174.1:0-4254 GCF_018296145.1 Oncorhynchus tshawytscha | reverse complement strand
GTAGTAACCAAAAAAGTGTTAAACAAATCAAAATATATGTTATATTTTAGATTCTTCAATGTAGCCACTCTTTGCCTTGATGACAGCTTTGCACACTCTTGGCATTCTCTCAACCAGCTTTACCTGGAATGGTTTACAACAGTCTTGAAGGAGTTCCCACATATGCCGGGCACATGTTGGCTGCTTTTCCTTCATTCTGTGGTCCAACACATACCAAACCATCTCAATTGGGTTGAGGCCAGGCCATCTGATGCAGCACTCCGTCACGCTTCTTGGTCTAATATCTCTGGCATTTTGTTTTGAGTTATTCTCATGATGGAAAAACAAATGATTGTCCCACTAAGCGCAAACCAGATGTGATGGTATATCGCTGCAGAATGCTGTGGTAGCTATGCTGGTGAAGTGTGCTTTGAATTCTAAATAAATCAATGACAGTGTCACCAGCAAAGCACGGACACACCATCACACCTCCTCCTCCATGCTTCACAGTGGGAACCACACATGCATAGATCATCTGTTCACCTACTCTGCATCTCACAAAGACACAGCGGTTGGAACCAAAAATCTCACATTTTGGATTCATCACAGATTTCCACCGGTCTAATGTCCATTGCTCGTGTTTCTTGGCCCAAGCAAGTCTTTTCTTCTTATTGGTGTCCTTTAGTAGTGGTTTCTCTGGTTAATAAAACATTTAAATAAACTCTGTGAAGCATTTATTTGGGCTGCCATCTGAGGTGCAGTTAACTCAAATGAACTTATGCTCTGCAGCAGAGGTAACTCTGGGTTTTCCTTTCCTTTGGCGGTCCTCATGAGAACCAGTTTCATCATGCTGGATGGTTTTTGCAACTGCACTTGAAGAAACATTCAAAGTTCCTGAAATGTTCCGGATTGACTGATCTTCATGTCTTAAAGTAATTTCTCTTTGCTTATTTGAGTTGTTCTTGCCATAACATGGACTTGGTCTTTTACAAAATAGGGCTATCTTCTGTATACTGGCCTAGCTTAGATTTAAAGACTGTGGCTATCATCAGCTAACATGCATAACTTCTGGCTAAGTAAGCTTACTAGCTTTCCCCCGGCATTACGTTAACCTCATACCTATTTCTAATTCCTGGACTTGGAGGGAGTGGGGGAAGCTTGGTTTGCGTGCACCTCCCGATGAGGAAGAAGCCCCCGAACACTTACAGCGCGTTCAGAAAGTATTCAGACCCGTTGACTTTTTCCATATTTTCTTACAGCCTTATTCTAAAATGGATTAAATAGATGTATTTCCTCATCAATCTACACACAATACCCAGTTTTTATTTTTCCTTTATTTAACTAGGCAAGTCAGTTAAGAACAAATTCTTATTTTCAATGACGGCCTAGGAACAGTGGGTTAACTGCCTTGTTCAGGGACAGAACGACAGATTTTTACCTTGTCAGCTCGGGAATTCGATCTTGCAACCTTTCGGTCACTAGTCCAACTCTCTAACCACTAGGCTACCTGCCGCCCAATGACAAAAGACATAATGAAAAAAGCGAAAAACGTTTTTCTAAATTTTTGCAAATGTATTAAAATTAAACAGAAATTCAGACCCTTTTTATGAGAATCGAAATTGAGCTCAGGTGCATCCTGTTTCCATTGATCATCCTTGTGATGTTTCTACAACTTGATTGGAGTCCACCTGTGGAACATTCTATTGATTTGACATGATTTGTAAAGGCTCACACCTGTCTATATAAGGTCCCACAGTTGACTGTGCGTGTCAGAGCAAAAACCAAGCCATGAGGTCGAAGGAATTATCTGTAGAGCTCTGAGACAGGATTGTGTCAAGGCACAGATCAGGGGAAGGTTACTAAAAAATGTCTGTAGCATTGAAGGTCCCCAAGAACACAGTGGCCTCCATCATTCTTAAATGGAAGAAGTTTGGAACCACCAAGACTGTTCCTAGAGCTGGCCACCTGGCCAAAGGACAAACTGAGCAATCGGGGGAGATGGTCCTTGGTCAGGCAGGTGACCACGAATCTGATGGCCACTATGACAGAACTCCAGAGTTCCTCTGTGGAGATGGAAGAACCTTCCAGAAGGACAACCATCTATGCAGCACTCCACCAATCAGGCCTTTATGGTAGGGTGGCCAGACGGAAGCCACTACTAAGTAAAAGGCCCATGAGAGCCTGTGTGAAGTTTGCCAAAAGGCACCTAAAGGACTCTCAGACCATGAGAAACAAGATTCTCTGGTCTGATGAAACCAAGATTGAACTCTTTGGCCTGAATGCCAAGCGTCACGTCTGTTGGAAACCTGGCACCATCCCTACGGTGAAGCGTGGTGGTGGCAGCATCATGCTGTGGGGATGTTTTTCAACGGCAGGAACTAGGAGACTAATCAGGATCGAGGGAAATATGAATGGAGCAAAGTAGAGATTCTTGATGAAAACCTGCTCCAGGGCGCTCAGGACTCTCAAACTGGGGTTAAAGTTCACCTCCCAACAGGACAACGACCCTAAGCTCAGAGCCAAGACAACGCAGGAGTGGCTTCGGGACTCTGAATATTCTTGAGTGGCCCAGCCAGAGTCCAGACTTGAACCCAATCGAACATCTCTGGAGAGACCTGGAAATAGCTGTGCAGCGACACTCACCATCCAACCTGAAAGTGCTTGAGGATCTGCAGAAAAGAATGGGAGAAACTCCCCAAATACAAGTGTGCCAAGCTAGTAGCGTCATACCCAAGAAGACTCGAGACTGTAATCACTGCCAAAGGTGCTTCTCCAAAGTACTGAGTAAAGGGTCTGAATACTTATGTAAATGTGATATTTAAGTTTTTTTTTTATACAGGTTACAAATATTTCTAAAAACTTGATTTTGCTTTGTCATTATGGTGTAATGTGTGTAGATTAATAAGGGGGAAAAAACTATTAATCAATATCAATCTTAGAATATGCCTGTAACGTAACAAAATGTGGAAAAAGTCAAAGGGTCTGAATATTTCCCAATACACTGTAGCTTGGGTAACACTCAGAATTAGAGACTCTGTCTCTCTCCCGCTTTATTTGAAGTGCATCTTATAAAGGCTTCATAAAGCATGTAGGCTTCATATAGGCTTCACAAATCATCTATGACCATATTGCATGCTCTATAAAAGATCAATAAATACGAACAAATAAATGGCTGTTTATGTCACACAGTCATTCCACATGATGAATCTTTATAGAGCATAATATTTGGTTATAGATGATTTGTGAAGCATCTATGTAGTGCTTATGAAACCTGTATAAAGACTTTTTGAAGCCTACATTAGCTGGACGTCAAAGAAAGCGGGACCGGACGTCTCGAGCTAGACTCACTCCTGTATCGGGCTCTCATCACGCCTACTGAGGATGATGGCTTCTGTGATAGAAGTCGTTCCCCTGGGGCTATTGCTGATGCAGCCTTTCCAGCACAGTAGGCTAGCCACTCACCTGGACACATCTCGCAGCCTTGATTGGTCACTTCGGGTGACACAGTCATGCCTACGGGTCCTGGCCCAGTGGTGGGAGCCTCCAAATTGTCAGAGGACTCCCATGGGCTGAGTTCTATCCTGCAAGGTGATCACGACAGACGCATCCCCCCAAGGGTGGGGTGCGCTGTACAAAGGCAAATCAATTTAGGGGTTATAGACAGTGGTGCTGATTACTTAGAGCTCTTAGCGGTGTATCTAGTGCTCAGACGCTTGTTCCTGCTTTTATCGCGCAGGATTGTGCTGGTCAGAACCGACAGTATGTCAGTGGTGGTGGACATTAACGACGGTGACAGACTGGTCTCTCTCCCTCCTAATGCTGGGGAGTAGTGTGCACACACTCTCGCTTCGGGCTACACATGTCTCTGTTGCATCAACTCGGGTAGAGATATTTTATGCAGGTGTGAAAGTTACACTTTTGGGTGGTCTCCCAGATATGGGAAATATTCGGCAGGGCCGACATAGATCTTGGCTCATTGTGAGAAAACGTACATAGTGCTCCATTGGGAACGGACACACTGGCGCACCAGGGGCCTTGAACCATCCTTTATGAATTTCTCCCTATGGACTGATTCAGTCCATGTTGGGGAGGGCAAGCCTCTCCATTGGCCAAAGCAACCTTGGCTTGCGGAGAACACACACCTATTGGGTGGGGTCCTGTGGCAAATCAAATCACATTTTATTTGTCACATGCATCATAGACAACAGGTGTAGACTAACAATGAAATGCTTACTTACTTATGGGTCCTTTTCTAACAATGCTGAGTTAAAGATA
>NW_024605173.1:0-4249 GCF_018296145.1 Oncorhynchus tshawytscha | reverse complement strand
AAGTATTTTGTGTTCATCTTTATGTATTTGGTCAGGCCAGGGTGTGGCATGGGGTTTTTGTAATTGTGGTGTGTTTGTCTTGGGGTTTTGGTGGTGGTATTGGGATTGTAGCTTAGTGGGTTGTCTAGCAAAGTCTATGGCTGTCTGGAGTGGTTCTCAATCAGAGGCAGATGCTTATCGTTGTCTCTGATTGGGAACCATATTTAGGCAGCCATATTCTTTGAGTTTGTCGTGGGTGATTGTCCTTAGTGTCCTATGTGTACTCGTTGTTAGTTTGCACCAGATAGGCTGTTTCGGTTTCGTTTATTGTTTTTTTGTAAGTTCGTGTTTCTTTGTTATATTAAACATGGATCGCAATCGACACGCTGCAGTTTGGTCCGACTCTCCTTCATCACCACTAGAAAACCGTTACAGAATCACCCACCAACCAAGGACCAAGCGGCGTGGTAAACAGAGGCAGCAGCAACAGCAGCAGCAGGAGAAGCGACAGGTGCAGCAGGAGCAACAGCAGCAGCAGCAAAGGCAGCAGCAGGAGCAAAGGCAGCAGCAGGAGAAGCAACAGAGGCAGCAGCAGCATTGGGAGAGGCTGCACTCTTTGGATAAATGGACTTGGGAGGAGATCCTTGACGGACAAGGACCCTGGGCAGAGCCATGGATGGAATTGGAGCTGTCGGCGAAGCAGAGTGCTGAGTCTGAGAGTGTGGAGGATGTATTGGACAGAGTAGAAAGAAAGGTGTGGGCTTGGCATAGCATGCACGGCATACCAGTGCCAGCACCACGCATCAGGCCTACAGTGCGTCCCACCTGTTCAGCGCTGCCGGAGCCTTTCTCCTCTACAGCGCTGCTGGAGTCTTCCGCCTGTTCAGCGCAGCCAGAGCCTTTCTCCTCTCCTGCGCGGCCGGAGTCTCCCGCCTGTTCAGCGCAGCCAGTCTACAAGGAGCTGCCAGTCTGTAAGGAGCTGCCAGTCTGTAAGGAGCTGCCAGTCTGTAAGGAGCTGCCAGTCTGTAAGGAGCTGCCGGTCTGTAAGGAGCTGCCGGTCTGCACGGAGCTGCCGGTCTGCACGGAGCTGCCGGTCTGCACGGAGCTGCCGGTCTGCACGGAGCTGCCGGTCTGCACGGAGCTGCCGGTCTGCACGGAGCTGCCGGTCTGCACGGAGCTGCCGGTCTGCACGGAGCTGCCGTCTGCACGGAGCTGCCAGTCTGCACGGAGCTGCCAGTCTGCACGGAGCTGCCAGTCTGCACAGAGCTGCCGTCTGCACGGAGCTGCCAGTCTGCACAGAGCCGCCAGAGCTGCCAGTCTGCATGGAGCTGCCAGAGCTGCCAGTCTGCATGGAGCCGCCAGAGCTGCCAGTCTGCATGAAGCCGCCAGAACTGTCAGTCTGCATGGAGCAGCCAGAGCTGTCAGTCTGCATGGAGCAGCCAGTCTGCATAGAGCAGCCAGTCTGCATGGAGCAGCCAGTCTGCAAGGAGCTGTCAGTCTGCAAGGAGCTGTCAGTCTGCACGGAGCTGCCAGTCTGCACGGAGCTGCCAGTCTGCACGGAGCTGCCAGTCTGCACGGAGCTACCAGTCTGCACGGAGCTACCAGTCTGCAAGGAGCTGCCAGTCTGTAAGGAGCTGCCAGTCTGCACGGAGCCGCCAGAGCTGTCAGCCTACATGGAGCAGCCAGAGCTGTCAGTCTGCATGAAGCAGCCAGAGATGTCAGTCTGCATAGAGCAGCCAGTCTGCATGGAGCAGCCAGTCTGCAAGGAGCTGTCAGTCTGCAAGGAGTTGTCAGTCTGCAAGGAGTTGTCAGTCTGCAAGGAGTTGTCAGTCTGCAAGGAGCTGTCAGTCTGCAAGGAGCTGTCAGTCTGCAAGGAGCTGTCAGTCTGCACGGAGCTGTCAGTCTGCAAGGAGCTGTCAGTCTGCAAGGAGCTGCCAGGCTGCAAGGAGCAGCCAGTCAGCACGGAGCCGACAGAGCTGTCAGTCTGTAAGAAGCCGCCAGAGCTGTCAGCCTATATGGAGCAGCTAGTGCTGCCAGTCTGCCCAGCGCCGCCAGTGCCCCCCGTCTGCCCAGCATCGCCAGTCTGCCCAGCGTCGCCAGTCTGCCCAGCGCCACCAGTCTGCCCAGCATCGCCAGTCTGCCCAGCATCGCCAGGCTGCCCAGCACTGCCAGTCTGCCTAGCGTCGCCAGTCTGCCCAGCGCCGCCAGGCTGCCCAGCGCCGCCAGATCTGCCAGTCAGCCAGACTCTTCCAGATCTGCCAGTCAGCCAGTCTCTTCCAGATCTGCCAGTCAGCCAGACTCTTCCAGATCTGCCAGTCAACCAGACTCTTCCAGATCTGCCAGTCAACCAGACCCTTCCAGATCTGCCAGTCAACCAGACTCTTCCAGATCTGCCAGTCAACCAGACTCTTCCAGATCTGCCAGTCAGCCAGTCTCTTCCAGATCTGCCAGTCAGCCAGACTCTTCCAGATCTGCCAGTCAACCAGACTCTTCCAGATCTGCCAGTCAGCCAGACTCTTCCAGATCTGCCAGTCAACCAGACTCTTCCAGATCTGCCAGTCAACCAGACTCTTCCAGATCTGCCAGTCAACCAGACTCTTCCAGATCTGCCAGTCAACCAGACTCTTCCAGATCTGCCAGTCAACCAGACTCTTCCAGATCTGCCAGTCAACCAGACTCTTCCAGATCTGCCAGTCAACCAGACTCTTCCAGATCTGCCAGTCAACCAGACTCTTCCAGATCTGCCAGTCAACCAGACTCTTCCAGATCTGCCAGTCAACCAGACTCTTCCAGATCCGCCAGTCAGCCGGGATCTGCCAGAACTGCCAGTCGGCCAGGATCCGCCAGTCAGCCAGGATCCGCCAGTCTGCCAGGATCAGTTAGATCCGCCATTCAGCCAGGATCCGCCAGTCAGCCAGGATCCGCCAGTCAGCCAGGATCCGCCAGTCAGCCAGGATCCGCCAGTCCCATGATCCGCCAGTCAGCCAGGATCCGCCAGTCTTTCAGGATCCGCCAGTCTTTCCAGGATCCGCCAGGATGCCAGTCAGCCAGGATCCGCCAGTCAGCCAGGATCCGCTAGTCTGCCAGGATCCGCCAGTCTGCCAGGATCCGCCAGTCTGCCAGGATCCGCCAGAACTGCCAGTCTGCCAGGATCCGCCAGTCTGCCAGGATCCGCCAGAACTGCCAGTCGGCCAGGATCTGCCAGTCGGCCAGGATCTGCCAGTCAGCCAGGATCTGCCAGTCGGCCAGGATCTGCCAGTCGGCCAGGATCTGCCAGTCGGCCAGGATCTGCCAGTCGGCCAGGATCCGCCAGTCTGCCAGGATCAGTTAGATCCGCCAGTCTGCCAGGATCCGCCAGTCTGCCAGGATCCGCCAGTCTGCCAGGATCCGCCAGTCTGCCAGGATCCGCCAGTCAGCCAGGATCCGCCAGTCAGCCAGGATCCGCCAGTCTCCCAGGACCCACCAGTCAGCCAGGATCCGCCAGAAGTGCCAGTCAGCCAGGATCTGCCGGAACCACCAGCCAGCCAGGATCTGGTAGATCCATCAACCTGCCTGAGCTTCCTCTCACTCCTGAGCTTCCTCTCAGCTCCTGAGCTTCCTCTCACTCCTGAGCTTCCTCTCACTCCTGAGCTTTCTCTCACTCCCGAGCTTCCCCTCAGTCCCGAGCTGCCTCAGTCCCGAGCTGTCCTTCAGTCCCGATCTGCTCCTCAGTCCAGTGGGGTTCTGGGTGAGGACTACTAGGCCATGGTCGGCGGCGAGGGTGGACTATCCAGGGACGAAGGGAGAGGGGACTAAGACATTAAATGAGTGGGGTCCACGTCCCGCGCCCGAGCCGCCACCATGGACAGACGCCCACCCGGACCCTCCCTATTGTTTTGAGGTGCGTTCGGGAGTCCGCACCTTAGGGGGGTTCTGTCACGCCCTGGTCAAAGTATTTTGTGTTCATCTTTATGTATTTGGTCAGGCCAGGGTGTGGCATGGGGTTTTTGTAATTGTGGTGTGTTTGTCTTGGGGTTTTGGTGGTGGTATTGGGATTGTAGCTTAGTGGGTTGTCTAGCAAAGTCTATGGCTGTCTGGAGTGGTTCTCAATCAGAGGCAGATGCTTATCGTTGTCTCTGATTGGGAACCATATTTAGGCAGCCATATTCTTTGAGTTTGTCGTGGGTGATTGTCCTTAGTGTCCTATGTGTACTCGTTGTTAGTTTGCACCAGATAGGCTGTTTCGGTTTCGTTTATTGTTTTTTGTAAGTTCGTGTTTCTTTGTTATATT